>NW_007732737.1:27309-46038 GCF_000696425.1 Galeopterus variegatus
GCCCAAGCGGCGCACGGTAGCAGTGCGCCACCGGGCCGGCCCTCTTGTATATTATTTTTCAATGAAGAGTTCAAACTCCCCCTCCCCAGCAATCAAATGGGTGACCAAACAGCATCCCATGATGATTTTATTTTAGAGGTTGAGCCGTCTTTCACTGATACATTGGCCTTCTGGATTCCTTCTTCTGGAATGTTTTACTTCTGAGTCTTGTGAGAGTGCTTTGCCCCTTTCAGAAAGGGTAAAAGGGACTTCACTGTCCCAGAGCATCAACTATATGCTCTCTAATCCTCACAATTATTTTTCAGGGTAGGTGACATTTATACTCCATTTTGCAGACAAGGAGGCAGGGGCTCAGAGCAGTGAGGTAACCTGCTCAAGGTCACAAAACTGTCTGAGTGCAGAGTCCTGCCCTCCTCTCTACCTTTTAAGTGACAGCTGCTCACGTGAAAGGCTTTGAGTTAACCATACACAGGCATGATCTTAATTAATCCCCACAACAGCCCAGTGAGGTAGCTATATCATCATCCCATTTTACAGATGATAACATTGAGGCTCAGAAAGGTTAAGTGACTTGCTGAGATCACCCAGTTAGTAAGTGATAAAGCAGGCTTTGAGCCCAGGTCTGTCTGACTCTCAAGCTGTGACAAGGCAGTGCTACCCAATAGAATGTCCTGTGGTGATGGAGATGTCCTATATCTGTGCTGACAATATGGTAGCCACTGGCCACATGTGGCTGTTTAGCACTTGAAATGTGGCTAGTGCTTCTGAGGAGCTGAAATTTGAGTCTTACTTAATTTTAATTAATTAAAGTAGAACATATTGGATAGTGCACCTCTAAGGAGGCAGGTCAGGAGAAGGAGAAAAGTTACAGGTCACAAGCACAGATGACAGGGCAGGCAACAGGTGGGATGCCATCCAGCTACCTCGAGGCACCCACTAAAGGACCCATACAGGTCCTGACACAGCCCACACTGGTCTCATTTTGGGCACCATAACCATGCCCTTTGGAAAGAGCCAGGTTTTTGTGATTAGATGTGGCCCTACCAGTCTCTTAACCTAAAACTCAGTTTCCTCATGTATAAAATGTGTATCAAAACAGGGCTGGTTTTCGGATTGAATGAGAGAACACACAGTGCCCAGCACATAATTGGCACTCAATAAGCTATTTAATAGTGACATTATTACCACAGTTACTAGTATTGACCATAGGCTCACTTTAAAATTTTTTTTTTTTCATTTTTTTTGTCTTTTTTACTGACCGGTTATGGGATCGCAACCCTCGGTGTCGCGCCCGTACCGGAAGGTAAATGTCCAGAGATAGGGGATTAGTTAAATAAACTGGTTTTTCTACAAAACAATCTATGGTCAAAATTGATGCCGTAGACCTGTGCTTACTAACATGTAAGATGTCCACTACCTATATATGAAAATCAAGTGAAAACAAACCCAAAAAACAAAAATCTGGTTACAGAATTGGCTATATGTATTATTCTGTATGCAGTGTTAGACTATTTAGTGTTATGATTTTCAAATGGCCAATAAACCTGTAAAAAGGTGTTTGACATTACCAAAAATCAAAGAAATGCAAAATAAAGCTAAAGTAAGCTATAATTACATATACACCAGATTGGTAAAGATTTAAAAGTTTACAATACCAAATTTTAGCAAGGACATAAAGCAATAAAATAAGTTATACACTGCTATTGGGGTATAATATAAATTTGATAAATAGTATAGGTATTTGGCAATATCCAGAAAAGATGAAGGTGTGCATTACATATGACCTACATAAACCCTGGAGAAAATTGGCACTTTTTCATTAAAGAACAGGTACAAAATATTCATAACAATATTACTCTAAATAGTCAAAATTTAGAAACTTACCAGGAGACTATCAAAATATCCTGTTCCTATCAAAGGCTTTAATAAATGTATAACAGTCATACTTTACAATATATTTTTGCTGACACAGTACTAAAAGGAAAAGAATAATTGAGAGCTTAGGAAATTAATTTTATTTATAATTTAGATGATTAAGACCATGAAAATATATTGATTAAGAGGAAAAAAGAAAAATATGAAAGTACCACATTTAGATATAGAATGTGTTTCATTCGTATAACTTCGTATAATGTATGCTATACGAAGTTATGCTTTATATAGATACATATAGTGTTATTTATATCAATTATATGTACATATTTGTGTATGTAGATATGTGTATATATGTGTGTCCATATATATATGTAGATTATATGAATTTATTTGGGAAATGTTTGGAAGGATATGAATCAAAATGTCCTCAGTGATTATACTCAATTGGTGGAGAATTTTATCTGTTTATTTATTCATTTGTTTTTGTAGTTCTCTGCACTTCTTGAGTTGTTTTCTTTTTTTTTGTATTTTATAATCAAAAAAATAATTTGTTAATGTTAGTTCAGGAAACAAAAGACTATTTATTCATTTGTTTTTGTAGTTCTCTGCACTTCTTGAGTTGTTTTCTTTTTTTTTTGTATTTTATAATCAAAAAAATAATTTGTTAATGTTAGTTCAGGAAACAAAAGAAGCTGATAACCCCAGTTCAACTGTATTAATCAGTCTAAATCCAATTATTTCCCCATTCCAGGACTGTCTCCAGCTCTTGTGCACATTAGAACCCTCTCTAATCCCAGACCTGTCTTTAATTATACCATAATAATGAAAAGGAGGATGATAATGATGTCCATTTATTGAGCACCTACTATGTGCCGGGCATTAGCTGAGTACTTTATGTGGCTACTTTCATTGTATCCTCACTGTGACCTGAGAGGTAGATACGTACTATCCTGTCTTTGTATTTCCTAGGAGAGCCTGAAGTGGGGACTTCATGCAAGTGACTCTTTGAGTGACAGCGCTCATGGGAAATCTGTAAAGGAGTAAGGGAGGGAAGCAGGATGGAGCAGAAGTCAAACAAAGATGGGGGTTCAGCTGAGATCTAGCTTCATCTGGATTCTATGGGGAGTCTGGTGTGTATATGGTACCATAGCATTGTCCCACCTTGAGGCAACAGGGCTGGGCTTTTATACCCCTTATCAGTTAGTCATTGGCTATAGGACAATGGGAAGGGAGTAGCCCTAGAGATGGGCTTAACTCCCCCTGGGTGAGGCACCTCCAAGCAGCCATGGGCAATTCTGAGAAGGGTGCAGCTGAGAGCAGCCAACACTCACAGCAACTGGGGGATGGGTGTGCTGGACCAGTAAAGGGGATTTGCGGGGAGCACCAACCTCCTACATGCAAGGGGACTTCAAAAAGTTTGTGGAAAAATAGAATTAAAAGATACTATGAATCTTTCCATAAGATTTTTGAAGTGCTGTCATCTTAGTATTCCCATTTTACAGATGGGAAAACTGTGGCTCAGAGACGTTAAGTAACTTGCCCAAGGTTAGCCAACTAGTAAGAATCAGGTTTTGAGCTCAGGTCTGAAGCCATACTATGAGTCCTGAAGCTAGACTGCTTGTAATTTCACAGAAGGAAAGAAGGTTGAGGCTGTGGGTGGACACCCTCACAATACCCCCTGCCCTACTAAATGCCTTCCCCACTGCCTCTCTATGCTTCACATTAGCATCTACGCTGGTAAACAGTTTTGACCTGGGCTTTAAGGGAAGCTACAAAAAGCCTTTGTATTTTTGCAGAGGTCCCTGAAGGTTGCACTGTTGGTGCAGCTCGTTGCTAGGAGACATTTCTCAAGAAAGGTTCCTTCAGAAAATGAGCTCAGTCTCTACGCACAGCCCAACGTTATTATACCTGGGAGAGTGACATCCCAATACATGTTCCCCCCAAGGTATTAAAGGTAGATCCAATTCCTTCTCCAACCGGTTCTCCCAGGCCTCAGGTCAGAGGGCATACTGGGTTGAAAACAGTTCCTGTGCTAGACTCAGAATCCTGCAGAGAAAGGGCCCTTTAAGATGATGGGTCTGCCTTCCCCATTACATAAATGGGGAAACTGAGGCACAGAGAGTTGAGGGGCTCACAGTGAGTTAGTGGCAGGGTCATGATTTGTGTCTGTCATCACTACGTGTGGCAGCCTCACCCACTCTCTGGGCCCTGTACTGTCAATCAGCAGGAACTCAGTATTTGAGGACTGGGTGCATTTTCCTTTATCAATCCTTGTGTTTCAAAGCCTTTTGGGTACAAATTATTACTTTGCTCAAATGAAGATGAGCAGCTGGCATTTATTGGGTATCTTCTATGTGCCAAACATTGGGCAGGTGCTTTAGGATCTTTATCTGCTATCTCTGATCTCTGGATCTCCTTGGAGTCAGTTTCTACTGTTTTTTGTTTGCTTGTTTTTGCCTAAATGTCACATTTTTCTGTTTTTCTGCATGTCTAGAAAATTTTGATTGTACTGAATACTGGATATTGTGTGTGTGTGATGTGTTGGAGAGGCTCTGAAGCGTGTTTTGTTTCAGCAGGCAGTACAATTACTAGGTGATTCCTCTGAAGTTCCATGAGCTTGGTTTTGTACTTTGTTAGGGAGGTCTTGTGCAAAGACCAAGCTATTTCCCAATCTCCAATAACTTGGCAGGACTCGCATCCAAACTTTTACCTCTGAGGATCTTGAAGGATTTGGTTTTAGGCTTTATAAGGGCAGGAATGGAGTAGCCCTTACCCTGGGGCATGGCTCTCACTCATAAGACCTGCCCTTTCTGGTGTCTCAGCTTGATGCCTGGGATGAAGGTCTCTCCAATGTCTCCCAGCTTTGCTTGACTTGTAGTATCTCAGTTCAAAGGGCAGGAATGGAGTAGCCCTTACCCTGGGGCATGGCTCTCACTCATAAGACCTGCCCTTTCTGGTGTCCCAGCTTGAGGCCTGGGATGAAGGTCTCTCCAATGTCTCCCAGCTTTGCTTGACTTGTAGTATCTCAGTTCACTCTCAACCCCATAACAGCTGCTCTCTGGTAAGTCTCAGATAGTCCCACCCCTTGCTCGCACATCCCAGCCCCTGGGCAAGGACTTGTGAATCATGGGGGACCACCCCACAGACTTTTGGGGCCTGTTATCTATGCAACTCCCTCCTCTCCAGTGCCCTGTCCCACAGATTGCTTCTGGTTTAGTTGCTGCAAACCCTGATCTCTGCCTCCTGAGCTCAGAGGGACTGTCGTGCTCTGTTTGGGCTCCATTGTCTTGCACCATGCTTGGGATATTGTCCCAGGATGAGAGCCGGCTGATGAGGGGCTCACCTTGTGAGTTTTCCTTCTCTCAGAGGTCACAGTGCCTATTTCCACTGTCTGAGGACAGTTGTCTCTTATTTTGTCCAGTGTCATGTTTTTGAGGTAGGACTAGGCTGGTACCAGCTTCCCCATCACGGCTGGAAGTAGAAGTCCAGCTCCTAGCTGGGCACCCTCTCTCTCTTTCTAATCTTGGGATGCTCACAAGGATCCTGAGAGAGAGGGTTTGCTATCCTCATTTAACAGGGAAAGCAAGGTTCAGAGGGGTGCAGGAACTTGCCCAAATAGCTTAGCGGTAGAGCCAAGAACCAAGTCTGTGGACTTCACAGCCCACACTTTGTCTTTGTGCTGCCCCTGCTTTCAGTAGAAAAGCCAAAACCAAACTGAATTTCACTGTCACCATCACCAAAAGAGCAGCATTTTCTGAGACAATTTAGGTGTTTTCCTCTACCCATTTCCTGTGTACCTTTATTGGTGCTTCTGCCACTGACCCCCTGGCCTGGGCGGTCATCAGTCTTCACATGGATGATTATACAATCGCCTCCTACGGCACTTCCATTCCATGGTTTCTTCCCAGAACACGTTTGCTGTCTTGCTCTCTTGCTCCACTGCTTTCAGTGGGTCTCTATGACCCACAGTGGCACTTGCCAAGGAGTAGAGTTGAGAGCCGCCCCTCAGAGAATGCTGTAGCCCATAGGCCTCCTCTTGGAGATTCACAGCTGGAAGTGTGAACACATGGAGGCTCTGCAGGGAAGGAAGCTGTTTAACTGGACTTAACCTGGTCTGTTGGACCTGAAACTCTTGGCTCATCTAACACCTAGAAAAGTGTTGTGGAACACACTGGAAAAGTGCTTCTGCCACTGACCCCCTGGCCTGGGCGGTCATCAGTCTTCACATGGATGATTATACAATTGCCTCCTACGGCACTTCCATTCCATGGTTTCTTCCCAGAACACGTTTGCTGTCTTGCTCTCTTGCTCCACTGCTTTCAGTGGCTCTCTATGACCCACAGTGGCACTTGCCAAGGAGTAGAGTTGAGAGCCGCCCCTCAGAGAATGCTGTAGCCCATAGGCCTCCTCTTGGAGATTCACAGCTGGAAGTGTGAACACATGGAGGCTCTGCAGGGAAGGAAGCTGTTTAACTGGACTTAACCTGGTCTTTTGGACCTGAAACTCTTGGCTCATCTAACACCTAGAAAAGTGTTGTGGAACACACTGGAAAATGTTGGACCACAGAGTAAAGGCTAAATTTTTCTGTCTGCATTTCAACTCTTCTACATTTCAATCTACTCTTTCAATTTCATTCCCCATGACTTCTTGTCAACAAGCCACCTCCACCATAGCTATTTCTCCCTCCAGCCTTCACACTCTTCTAGCTGTAAGAATGATATAATCCTGCAGCCGCTGGGCGTTTCCATGAGTGGGACTGGCCCAGGAATGGGGTCAACCAGAGGAAAGTGGAGCCGTCAACAAGCCACCTCCACCATAGCTATTTCTCCCTCTAGCCTTCACACTCTTCTAGCTGTAAGAATGATATAATCCTGCAGCTGCTGGGCGTTTCCATGAGTGGGACTGGCCCAGGAATGGGGTCAACCAGAGGAAAGTGGAGCCATAAGAAAGAGAGAGAAACTAGGTCCTGAAGACCTCATTTAAGACTCTGGATCCAGCCTTGCCTGAAGCCATTACTCTTAGACTTTCAGCTCCAAGACAAGAACCAATAAATTGTCTTTTCCTCCCCCTTAACCCAGGGCTCCTGCAACCAAAAGAACCCTTGATGGGTGCATCTTTCTCACCTCCTGGTAAGTTTCCCAGACTGATAACTATGCCATGCCCATTTCTGCTCCCCCTCTGATCTTCGCATGGTGATCTTCGCATTTGAACCCAAAGGTTGGGTTCAAATGGCTCTTAAATGTCATGAGCCACTGTCCCATGAGGGCCACTTTCCTTAGTCCAGGACATGACTGGATGCTTGTAACATGGAACTAACTTAGCAGTAGCCAGCCTGAAGTGGAATTTTCTCCTAGAGTGTGGGGGTGAGGATATTGGTGGAGAAAAGAGGAGCTGGTCGTGTGGAAAGAGCATGGGTGTGGTAGACAGACCCTGAGGTAACCTTCTGTAACTCCAGCCTCCTGTGTTCACACCTGGTGTGGTCCTCTCCCTCTGAGTGTGGGTGGACCTGCTCTAACAACAGAATATGGCAAAGGTAATGGTGTGGCATTCTCATGAATTTTTTTATCTGTACATATTTATGTGTGTGTGCGCATGCCTGACTCTGTGTTGCTAACATGAGATTCTTCCTGCTGGCTCAATGAAATAGCAGCTGCTTAAGAAAGCCCACATGGCAAGGGACAATGGGCAGCCTCATGAAACTATGAGTGGCCTCTAGGAGCTGAAGTGGCCTCTAGGAGCTGAGGCAGCTTCCAGTGAACAACCAGCAAACATCTGGGGCCTGGTGTCCTGCAACTGCAAAGAAGTAAGTTCTGCCAACAAGCTGACTGATCTTGGGAGTGGATTCTCCCTCAGTCAGGGCTCCAAATGAGAATGCAGTCTGACCAATGGCTTGACTGCAGCCTTTGAGCCTCTGAGCTGAGGACCCAGCTAAGCCGTGCCCAACTCCTGCCACAGAAACTGTGACAAGTGTGTGTTGTTTTAAGCGACTGATTTTGTGGAAGTTTGTTGTGTAACAATAGAAAAACAAAACAATAGGCTTTGGAGGCTGAGAGACTCGGTTTTGATTTCTGCCCTACTTACCAGCCATGTGACCCTATGTGGGTCATATCACCTCTCCAAGCCCTAGGTTTCTCATCTATAAATGGGTTCAGACTTGGAAGAATTAGAGATAATGAACGTAAAGCACCTATCATGGGGCCTGACACATAGTAGGTACTCAATAAATAGTACAGTTCAGAGTTATCATGATTTTTAATTTCCCTCATTCTTTTTTCTAAAATTTCAATAATGATTATGAATTAGTTTGATAAACAGAAAATATTCTTCATAAAATAGTTAAGGGGGGATTGACTTGTCTAAGGTCACACAGCTAGATGAGAGCTAGAGCCTCCTGGCTGGGGCTCTTTCCAGAACAGCTGTCTCTTCACACTTGAAATAACAACCACAGCAACAGTAACAGTTACCTGAAGAACCAGGCACCTCCTCTGTACCAAACCTGCAAAGTGATCTAATTATCCCCATTTTATAGGTAAAGAAACTGGGGCTCAGAGAGCTTGAGTAACTTGCCCAAAGTCCCTCAACTGGCAAGTGGCAGGGCTGGGATTTTCCTCCCATACCTAGAAGGAACCACAGAGTCCACAGCATCCAAACCTGGCCTGGATTCTTCCTCCCCAGACCCCCTTGGAGGTGGCCTGGGGGAGACCGTGGCTTTCTGGAACGGGGCAAAGACAAGGAAATCAGCAGTGAGGACTGGCCTGGATCCCCTTACTAGGTGAGATCACGTTTCCCCCATTGTGGCGCCGTGAGCAGGGCAGAGGAGCGGGCAGGCAGCCACTTACCTGGTTATTCAAGTAGAAAATTACAGGTGCCCAAAATAGCCTGGGCATTCTTTTATTAATGAATAAGCAGTGAGTCGGTGGAGCTGGCATGGGGGGGGGTTACATGCACCTCTTTCCACTGGCTGCTTTCCCGCGATCTGCAGGGTTCTGTGGCTGTCAGACGGGAGTCTCTCAGGGGCTGGGGGAGCTGGCAGTTTTGGGGTATGGGCATTTTTAGGGCCTCGTCATGGGAAAAGGCCTGAGTTCCCAGCTGGTGCAGGAGATGGGACAGCAGACACGGGTCCATCCAAGCTACCCCTTCTAGTTGAGTGACCTTGGGCAAATGGTATAACCTCCCTGAGACTTCCTTTCTTCTTCTGTGATGGATGAGCCTAAACTCACAGAAAGATTTGTTTTCTCCTAACCATAAAATTAAGACTTGCTCATTGCAGACAATGTAGAAAGTGAAGCAAAAAACCCATGAAAATGACCATTATTTCTCTCCCCATTCCCCCCATATTGTCCCTTCCCCAATTAAGATCATCAAGATTAATGTCTGGTATGTGTCCTTCTGCCTTTTTTCCTCTGCACGTAGGAAGAAATGTCTGGCACAGCCCCATACCTGAGCCACTGTACTGTAAAAGTGGACCCGTCCCTTACAGTTGACAAACAGTAGTCAGTCAACAAACACTTATTGTGCACTGCCCTAGGCCCTGGGGTGGCATGGAGGCAGGTTTCCCCCAACATCTCCACATCCTCTTTCTGTTTCTAGAGCCCTTTGGCAACAACCCCTAACCCCGAGTCCTCACTCAGAGCTAATTAGGGGTTTGGGGAGGAGAAAAATCCATTTTGTGGGTCCCAGATATGGATGTGGGGCCAAAGTTGGGGCCTAGGGTCTCCAAATGGGGCCATCTGTGACCTTTCCCTCTAGCAGGCCCTGGTACACATGGACTGCCTGGGCATGGTGTGTTGACCCCTGTCTCCTCCATGAAGGGTCAGGGCAGGAAGCGGCTGCCCTCTCCCAGGGCTACACACAGTGTGCAGGCAATACATATTAGCTGCCTCTATGACTATTACAGCATTGTTATTTCTAGTTGTGGGAAACAGCCTAAGGCCATTTCTTTGGAGACTCTGACTTGTAAAGAACCTGCAGCTAAATTACTTGCAGGATAGAAAGACCAATAGCCCTAATGGCAACTACTTTCATCTGCAGGTACAGCACGGTGGGCCAAGCACTGTGCTGAATTGTCTCATTTGGCTTGCAGCCACCAAACTACTACATAGGTATCATTAGTCCCTTTTCATAGATGAGGAAACTGAGGCTCAGAGATGTTTAGTAACTCTCCCAAGGCCACACAGCCGGCAAGTGGCAAACAAGGACTTCATCCCAGGTTTGTCTATTGTAGGAGTCCTTATGCCCATGCATGAGGCTCAGCCCGTCAGGATGAGGAAGGCCTGGTCCCTGCCTGCAGGGTGCTCACTGTCCGGTGGTAGAGCCCATATTTTCAGCTTTCCCAAGTTCTCTGGGTTTGCTGAGGGGTAGAAGGAGAAGGCTGTGAACTCTGGGGTCAGACTGCCTTGGTGTAGATCTCCACTCCGACACTTCCTAGCTTTATTACCCCCCAACTTCTCCAAGCCTCAGTTTCCCATCAGCAAAATAGGGATAATAAAAGTGCTGCTGGGAGGATAAAATTAGATAACCTAAATCTCCTAGCATAGGTGTGGAGCATAGTAAGTGCTCAATAAATCTAGCTGTCATTCACTCTCTCACCGCTAGTATTCCCAGAGGACTTATCAAATCCCCAAGAGCCATCCTCTTTTCCACCTGAATAGGTGGGCAGAGCACTGGCTGGTCAACCTCAAGAAAACTCTGGCCTTTTCTCTGGCATTTGGAGCTGGCTGCTTCATGCCAGATAATGCTGCCCTTGGTCTGGGCTGCTGCAGTTATAAGCCCCAATGTGCCAGGAGGTTGTGAGGCAGAGAGGGCCCTGTGCAGAAGCCCCAATATTAGCTTGATCCCCTCCACTCCCACCTCCCAGTCCGGGATCTGCAGAATTTTGACAGCTGACCTTGTGCTGCCAGAGAGGGTACTGTTGTGAGCAGGTAGGGGCGTAGCTAGGGTAGCTTCAGCAGGACCTGCCCAGCCAATGTGACGTTTGCCCACCCTGGACAGCTCCTTTGGTCAGAAAGATCCTCTTGGTTTTCTGCAGTGTCTGTTTATAGGCAGGTCTCTGGTGGAAATGCAGTGCAGACAGCTTTACCAACTTGACAGAGAGCAGTTGGGGAATGTGGCTTCAGGGCTCGCTTCCTAGGTTCTGGGAGCCCCACCCATGGCACTGGGCAGTGATGCTTGTGTGAGTGGGGGGCTCAGAGAGTGCCTCTGAGAAGCCCACCTGGGTCTGATTGTTGGGTTCACCTCTGACCTGCTGTGTGACTTTCATAAGGCCCCTAACCTCTCTGAGCTCATTTCCCACCTGTTAAATGGGGATAACAGTAGTACCGACTTCATGGGGTTGTTGTGAGATGGTGCATGTAAAGTACTTGGGTGGACTCCTGCACATCATAATTATTAGTTAAGTGGGCAATCATTATTTCCTCGAAATGAAGTTGTTTGTTGCCAAACTGCTCTGTATGAGAATGAAGAAAGGAGCCGATGAGTCACATTCTGCAGGTTGTGTTTTCTGTAGCAGAGGTTCTCAGCACTGGGAAATGAGCTCCCTAAGGATCTGGCAAGACCACCTTCTCTCTCCCTGGAAGGTCTGCATCCTCACATGCACTTGACTTCACAGAAACCCACCCATGAGCCTAAAAGTGGAATTTATCTCAAGGAAAGAATGAAGGATGTGTGCCAGAATATATCGACTAGGGTGTGAAGGAATAAAAACAACCTAAATATCCAAAAGTCAGGGATTGGCCAAACTGTGGCAGGTCCATATTAGTGGAATACTATGTACCCATGAAAAACATTTCGACATGAGAGGATGACTGTGACGTTTTGTGGAGTGCAGAAAGGCAGCCTTAATAAGGTCTCACTTGCAGGACAGGTGACCATGTGGACGGTAGAAAGTCTGAAACGATTCGCACCACAGTATTACAGTGGTTGTACTTTCTGATTTTTCTACAATCAAAATGTATTATTTGAGTAATAAGGGATAAGTTTAAAAAATGACAGGAGCAATATTCACTTCTTAAAATAATAAAAATAGAGGATTGTGGAAACTTTGGAAAATAAAGAGGAAAATAACAAAAATCACCTGTAATCTCCCCGTCCTCATGCCCACTGTCATTCATCTTTATGCATTGTTTGGAGTCAGGTTTATTTTGGCTGTACCAGCAACCGTGTGGACTCTCTTCCCTCCTAGGAAGCAAATCTGCATGTCCCCCCATTCTCGCCCTCAGGCAACTGGTGGAGCACAGGGACTGTTTCTACGCTCTCCTCCATTCCTTCATTGCCTCGTCCACCTGGGGCTCAGTTATCATCTCTCTGGAAGGATACATTCTGCTCATGGTTGGCAGCCCTCTATCGCCAGCCATGCCTCTCCCCTGAACTCCAGCCTGAGGGAGTCTGGCCGGCCAGACAGAAACAACAACAAAAAGAGTAACCATTTGTTGAGCTTATACTATGTGCCAAGCACTGAGCTCAGTAGGTTTTGTTATTAACCCATTTTACAGATGAGGAAGCTGAGGCTAAGAGAGGTCAAAGAGGTGGCCAATGTTACAAAGCTAATGAGACAGGGAGAAGGAGGCAAACCCAGCTTGCCTGACATCATGGTCCAGGCTCCTGATGCTCCACCAGAATTGACCCCATCCAGTTGACCTCAGATCTCCCAGCGCAAGCTCCTGGGCTTGGTTCCCCAGCCTCCACCAGCCTGTGGCCCCTGTGCCCTCTCTCCCGCAGCACTTACCCCCCTCCCTGCCTTCCCCCTGCCCTGCCCTGCCCAGCTTCTGCCTCCTGCTCCAGCCTGGCTGAATTGCTCAGTGCCGGGAAGGGCAGCAAGGCCTCTCTCCTCTGGCCTTTGTGCAAGCAGGTCTCTCTACCTAGAATGCTGTCACCCTCCTCTTTGTCTGGCTCAGTCCTTCTCTTTGTTTGGCTCAGTCCTGCTTAAATGGCACCTCCCCTGGGAAGGCTTCCTTGATGCCTTTCTCCCTGGGGTTGGGTACCCTAATGCCATACTTGCCTTGGAGGCAGGAGCTTGGGGAAGGCCCTGCTCTCCCAAGGAACTCAGCTTCCTATGGCTGCCAAGTCCTGGCCCTGGGAAGGTGGAAGCTTTGCTGAGCGGGAGGCAGAAGGCAGGAAGCTTCAGCCCTTTTGGCCTGTCCAAGATGTCATTTCTGCCTCAGCCTTCTGGCTCTGGCTCCTGCAGGTGCTATGACTCCCTGGGGAAGCAGGCCAGGGACAGAGAAGTGCCCATAGGCTGCAGTGCCAGTGGGCTGGGCTGGACTAGCATAAATCACCCTGAGAAGCATCTCTCTCTCTCTCTCTCTCTCTCTCTCTCTCTGTTGTTCACCTGGCTGAGCCTGGACAGGACAACCCTGGAAAAATGGCCACTGGAACTTTCCACTGACTCTGGCCTGGCACTGGATCCAAAGGAAAGAGAGCCTGGCCATTTCAGGGCTGAGCGCGTAAGCTGCGCTGTCCCAGGGTAGACTCAGAGAGCAGGTGTCTATAGCACACGGGCTAAAAATAATTTCAGTGCCACCAAGTCTCAGCTGTGGGATTTCAGAGTCCTGCTTAGGGTTTTTTTTTGCATCTACGTTCATGTGTGAATTGGCCTGTAATTTACTTCTCTTTCATTGTCCTTATTTAATTTTGATATCAAAGTTATCTTATCACCGTAAAATGAGATGGGAAGGGTTCCCTCATTTTCTTTTGTCTAGAAGACTTTGTATAAAACCAGATTGATGAATTTATTTAAAGTTTAATAGAACTCGCCTTTAAAACTGATGGTCTTAGAGTTTCTTTGTGGGAAGATTAACTCATGATTCAATTTCTTTAACTGTTGTTAACTATTTGGGCTTTCTATTTCTCCTTAAGCTGATTTTGTTCAACAATATATTCTAGATGTTTATAGAAAGTTTAATATTTTGTAGGCATAAAGTCAGCCATATCATTCTCTACTAACTTTTTTTTTGTGACCCGTAAGGGGATCGTAACCCTTGGCTTGGTGGCGTCCGCACCGTGCTCAGCCAGCGAGTGCACCGGCCATGCCTATATAGGATCCGAACCCGCAGCCTCGGCGCTACCAGCTCGCTCTCCCGAGTGAGCCACACGGTCGGCCCCTACTAACTTTTTAAAGGAGCCAGCTCTTGGCCATATTGATCTTTATTATCATATATTTGTTTCCCACTTCTTTTTTGCTCTTATTTTTATTTTCTTATTACTTTCTCATTCTTTGGATTGGTTCTGTTATTATTCTACCAACTTCTTATTTATTTTATTTTATTTTTTATTGGTTATGGATATTCATGTGTCTACCAACTTCTTAACTTTGATGTTTATCTCTTTCAATCTCATCTTCTTTTCTATGTGCATCTAAAGCTATAAACTCCTCCTTCGGCACTGTTTTAGCTGCATCCCACAAGTTTCATATTTACTATTTTCATTATCAATTGGGCTTACGGATTTTCTCGTTGCCCTCACAGTCATGCAGGTTGGGAAAGCCGGATATGAAACAGCTAAAGAAATAACCAAAGAAGGTGATTGCAGATGGGGGGGGGGGGTTCTGTGAAGCAGCTGCAGGACTGGGGACCAGGACGGGGGTACTTTAGCTGGAGGGGTCCGGGAGGGCCTCTCTCTCTGAGCTGGGACCTGGAGGAGTCCCTCAGGGAAGGCCAGGGAACTGTGCAGCCACTGGGGGCACAGCAGGGGCAAAGGCTCTGAGGTGGGAAGAGCTTGGCCTATTGGGGGAAGCCATGGAGTTGTAGTGGCTGCATCAGGTAAGTGAGAGGAGGGGCTGGAGCAAGGTCACTGAGGGTTTGTGGTTGTGGATTTCCTCGTTACTGCCTTTGAAGGGTGTTGCCCAGGAGAACAGAGGATCAGATTCTGAATCAAAAGATCTGGCTCTGGCTTCCCTGTGTGGGAACCCCCTGCAGCTGGGTAGGAGCTAAGTGAACTAGAGGTCTGTGGAGAGCAGCGGCAGAGGATGGATGGGTCTCGGCCAGAGTAACGTGAGACTGCAGGTGCCTTAGAAGAGTGTCCACAAATCCAGAGGTCCAGTGGTCACTGTTATAGGTTGAAATTGTGTCCTCCAAAAAGATACGTTGAAGTCCTAGCCCCTAGTACTTGTGAATGTAATTAAAAATGTACTTGAAAGACCTTATTTGGAGATAGCGTCTTTGCAGATATAGTCAAATTAAGATGGGGTTGTTAGGGTAGGCTCTAATCTAATCTGACTGGTGTCCTTATAAGGAGAGAAAAGGCACAGCCACACAGGGAGAATGCCATGTGGCCGTGAGGGCAGAGACTGGAGCGAGGGATGCGTCTATGAGCCAAGGAACACCGTGGACTGCCAGCAATACCAGAGCTAAGAGAGAGATGGAACAGATCCCCCTAGAGCCTTCAGAGGGAGCATGGCCCTGCCAACACCTTGATTTCAGCTTCTGGCCCCCAGAACTATGAGAGAACAAATATCTGTTGTTTTCAGTCATCCGATTTCTGGGAATTTGTGATGGCAGCCCCAGGAAACAAATGTGTGACTTCACAGGGCCTGGTTGTGATCACAGAGTCATGACAGTGCCTTCACAAGCACTGGCCTCTCGGGGGCCTGCAGGTCTCAGTGGCAAGGACTCTCCATGAACATTTGCCACATTGCACACCCCAAAATGACCCCAAAGTATTCCCAAGAATTCAGGTGGGTAGAGAAAATCCTTTGAGCAGTCCCTCAAACAGCAGATACCGCCCCGTTGCTGGCTGAGTTGCTGCAGGTTCTGGGTGTAACATCCCTTCAGGCCCTATCCTGAGTTTCCTTAGGAGCAAGATGTCACCAAGACCAAGCCAGCCTCCTCCAGCTTCCCTGGGCAGCCTCGGCACCTTAGATTTTAGATGACAGAAGAAAGTTCCAGCTCCTCGCCTTTCCCTCGGCCCCAGGCCCTGAGATCTGATCTCTCACTTAAACAAAGCCCCTCTTCATGTGGGTTTAGGAGACACAATGTTCTGAAAGCTGATCCCTGGGGCCTAGTGTGTTTTTGGGTTTCTGCTGGCTCGAAGCAGGCTTATGATTTGGTCCCTCCTGCCCTACCCCCAAGCCCTTTCAAGAGAGAAATTAAATTCTTCTGAACTTTAAGGCCTTTCTTCTGTGCTGCTCCCAGGGGGATGGGAGCCATCACCACCACCTATTAACTACCAGGCAAGGTGAAGATTTATTCTGGCTTGAGATGAACAGCTTCTGTCCTGATGCTTGAAAAATAAGTCCACGAGAATGTGGGCTATGGAGTCAGATGTATCCAGGTTCACGTCCTGGCTCTGGCACTTACTGGCTGTGTGATTCTGAGCAGCAAACTCAACCCCTTTGAGTGTAGGTTTTTGTCTTGATGAAATGGGGACATGTATACCGTTGTGGCTGGGTCCATGGTGAGGGCTCTGTGGGAAGCCAATTATTGGAAGGTATTCTTATTTATATCTTCAGGTAGTCCACATCTTACAGATGAGAAAGATGGAGGCATAGGCTCAGTTGAGCTGTGCTGGGCAATGTCTCTGCAAGACCTTGGCTTTCTGGGCATGGGGGAGGAATCTGAACACCAGCTGGCTTTTGCACAGTGTGATCTTGTGATCTCTTCTGACCCCTTGACAGCTGTGAAATGGGGAAAAGAACCCACACCAGGCTGCTGAAAGGTGCTAATGACATTGCTAACATGAGGCCCTGGCCCTGCATCTGGGACAGGGTTAGCCCTCGGGGGGATGATTGTTTCCAACCCCCTTCCTCTCCCTGCCTCGTTTCACTCCTAGACCAGTGGGCAGCACAGCTACCATCCCTGTGTTACTTGGGAGGAAACTTGGAGCCCAGAGAGGGAGATCAAATTGCCCAGAATCACTCAAAGCTTCTGAGGCAAAGCTTTTCTTTCTCGTTGGTGGATGGGGAAGATTAAACTAAGAAGAGGTGGATGAAGTAAGAAAAAAGAATTAAAATCATTTCCTTTTCTCCACCGTCTGGGAAATGGGATTTGCCCCCATGGCCTAAGGATGGGGTAAAGGCAGCCATCTGGGCTCCTTCTGCCCTTTTTCTCTTTCAAGGCATTAAAACTTCTGGGAGTAAAAACACCATCTGGGAGGTGGGTCCTGGGGGGTGTGGGGAGCAGGTGGGGAGCTGAGGTTGGAACGATAGGCTTGGGGTTTCCCCATCCTGCGCCCAGGCACCTTCTCCTTGTGCCTTTCTCTTGTGTCTTTGTCTCTGTGTCTCTTTCTATGGCTCAGTCTTTCTCTCTCAGCTCTAATTTGAATAATCGAGCAAAAGAAAGAAGAAACAAAGAGAATGTTCTCCTTGATCAAGAGCCTGAGGCAGACGCATAGCTGTGTTTTGGGGGTAGGGGTGCTGTGGCAGGGTGAGTGCAGGGATATGTTAGTGGCGGGGTGGTGGGGGAGTTAAGGTGCCACCGAGCCAGCCCTATGGCCACACCCAACCCCAGAACCAGGAGTTAGGAGGTGCCACGAGGCTCTTGAAGTTCTTCCAGGTTCTGGGACATGCCACAGCCTCTCATCCTCCAAGCCTTGGCGGATGCTGTCCCCCTGCCTGGAAGCCTCTCCCTGCGTCCTGGCCTGGGACCTCAGCTTGGCGTCCAGGGACTCTTCCCTGATGCTCCTCTTGCCCTGTGGACCCTGGCTCCACGTGCCTCTCTCATCGGAGCACCCAGCACCTGTCTTGTGATCACTGGTGACTGATTTCTCTCTGCTGGGCTGCACACCTGAAGGTGGGGCCTCATTCCAATTCACTGGTCTGTCTCCAGTGCCCGGGACCCCGGGACTCAATAGGTGCCCAGTCAACGTTTGTTGAGTGAATGATGACAACCAGTGAGGGATTTTGTATTTGGTGAGGAAGTTGTGCAGTGGCAAAGTGTGTGTGTGTGTGTGTGTGTGTGTGTGTGTGTGGTGAGCAGTTGGAGGCAGCGTGGAGAATGTGGGAATTTGGGTCAGAGCCTTAGAGCCACTGGAGGGAAAGAGAGGGACATGTGGGAGAAACTGAGGGACCCAGCCTATGTCCCTCACCCCAGCCTGAGGTTCTGCATGGATCCCTCCATGAGTTGGCCTTCAACCCCACCCTTGAGTCAAACATCAAACACAGTGTCCCTTCCCTCATGGATAAATCACAGAAATAAATATGAAATACAACCATAGTCAGCACGGTGGAAAGACAAGAGAGCTTTGAGAGTATGATGGAGTCTGTCCTAGTCTGGGGGAGTCACAGAGAGTGGCGGTACCATGGGGTCCCCGAGGAGCTTCATTCCTGTCTAATCTCCCTGGCCCCTTGCCAGCTATCCCTGATAACCCTACAGGCTTAGCAGAATCTGTGGGCCTAGTTATGCAAATGCAGCTTTGAGACAAGCTCGGCCCCCCATACCCCTTATCTAAGCCGCTCATCCTGTATAGACATTTGGGATTCACTCAGGGAAGGCTTCCTGGAAGAAGTGTCAGCTGAGCTGGCATCTGTTCCTCTTCCTTTTTCTTTCGATTTCTCCTCCCTCCCAAGCTGGCCTTCCAGCAATGAGGATGGGGAAGAAAAGTTTTAGTCTTGGAAGAGCAGATTGCAGGGCTGAAAGTGACGACACTGTGGAGTTACACAGGAGCATTCCTTCCCCTGGGCAGACCTAGCCAGCCTCTGGGCACAAGGCTCCACTAGCAGAGGGTGGGCTGGATTTGCAGCCCCACTAACCCATTGCTGGTTGCCTTCGTGTGGTGCCCAAACTGTACATGTGTTTGAGACAGCCCTGGGCATTCAATCCCTGAACTTTGCAGGCTGGGGAAGGCCACGGGTAGAAGAGAATGAAGGCCCCATTGGGAGGTTTTGGGGGACAGGAATACAGTGCCCTTTCCCTGCCTCTAAAG
>NW_007732737.1:47011-48754 GCF_000696425.1 Galeopterus variegatus
GTGCTTGCACCTAACCCAGGGTCCTCAGGAATGTGGCCTTTCATACACTAAATGTCACCTTGGCTGGCACTGAGGGCCGGGCCAGCTTTCTGGGATTGTGATTTGCACAGTTGCACAGGCCTGAGATCAGAGGGGCCCTGTGCTTGGTTTAACGCTCTGCCACACTGTCTCGAGATTCTTAATACTTTTTGGACAGGGCGCTGCATTCTCATTTTCCACCTGGTCCTGCTAAGCACAAAGCTCCTCTGAACCTCATCTCTGGGCTCCAGCTGAAAGTTCAGAAAGGTGCCTGCCTCTTCCCAAAAGATAATTGGAGTTTGTCATTTTTACCATGGTTGGGGAGGAGCATTAGGAACCATTTACTCCAACCCCGTCAGGTCCCAGATGGAGAAACTGAGACCCAAGAGGGAAGAATGCTTTCAAGGCACTTCAAGCATTTTCTCACTTAATTCTCACACCGAAGGAACTACTACTTTTATCCCCATTTTTCAGATGAGGAAACTGAGGCTTAGACATCACCCAGTGAGTGAGGGCCAGAGCCTTGACTTGACACCAGGCCTCTTCTCTCCTGGTCCAGATGCTTTCCAAAGAGCCTTGACTTTGAAGCTTGGGTCTCAGTTTCCTCATCTGCATTATGGGGGTCAAAGAGTGGTGGGGAGGACTTGAGATGAGGACACATGCACCTGGCCTGCCTAAGTGAATGCCACCTGGCTAGGCAAATCTCAGTGAAACCCCTGGCCCTGCCATTTCCTTGCTGGTGACCTCTGAGCCTCAGTGTTTTGACCTGTGAAAGAGGATGAGAAAAACAGCCCCCTCACAGGGCATTTGTGAGAATTCTACAAGAAAAGTAGGTGAAGTGCCTAGCTCAGTGTCGGGGGAGGGGCAGAGGCCTCAGGAACAGCACGGGGCCCAGACGAGTGGAACCCAGAGCAGGCATGGAGGGCAGAGGGGCTCTGAGTGTTGCTCCTCATGAAGTGGGCAGTAGCCTCTCTCTTGCTGGGCTGTGGGGGAGCTGGAGTGAAGGACCCTGGCGTACTGGCCGGCAAGGGTCAGTGCTCAGTAACTGAGACCTCTTTCTGTGGATAGATTGAATTGTGTCCCCCAGAGTTCATATATTAGAAGCTTAATTCCCAGTGTAACTGTTGAGGGTGGGAAATCCTATTACGGAAATTGAAAGGTGGGGCCTTGAAGAGGTGATTAGATTGTAGGACCATTACATTAAGGTGATTAGATTGTAGTGGATGGATTAATAATGGTGGACAGGGCTATGGTCCTGAGGGCTTTAAAAAAAGAGCACAAGAGAGGTTAGTCTCTCTCTGCTCTGCCATTTTCTGCCATGTGAGACCCCTGCATCACTGAAACCACCACCAAAGAAGAGCCTCACTATAAGTGGTCTCTGGACTTTGGACTTCCCAGCTTCTGAAACTGTAAGCAATAAACTTTGTTTCCTTAAAAATTATCCAGTTTCAGGTATTTTGTTATAAGCAGCAGAAATGGACTAATACACCCCTCCTGCTCTTCTCTTCCTCACTCTCTCACACCTTGTGATGGAATACGTGTCAGTGCAGTGGGAACTCAATGCACACGTGGTCTGGGAACACATACAAGGGCGGGTGGGGAAGTGTTGGATTGTGGACAGGAGCCAGGAGGGTGTTCCAGGCAGGCGGCTGGAGTGAGCAAAGGTGTAGAGGCTGGAATGATCCTGGGAGACCAGGGCTCAGTGGGAAGGCTTCTGGGCAGGAG
>NW_007732737.1:49240-82939 GCF_000696425.1 Galeopterus variegatus
GTGTAGAGGCTGGAATGATCCTGGGAGACCAGGGCTCAGTGGGAAGGCTTCTGGGCAGGAGAAGGGGCTCTGCCTTTGTTGGGGGGCATCTCTCTTCACTCACCATGGGGGTGTAGAGGCTGGAATGATCCTGGGAGACCAGGGCTCAGTGGGAAGGCTTCTGGGCAGGAGCAGGGGCTCTGCCTTTGTTGGGGGGCATCTCTCTTCACTCACCATGGGTTCCTGACACACTTCTCCTCTTGTCCTCCTCGCCTCCCACTGTGGGCCCAAGAGTCCTCAGGGAACCGAGCTGTGGACTCTTCATAGCACTGGGAAATGGGGTGTTAGGGCCTGGGTCCCCTCAGAGCAGCAGCCTGAAGCGGTGGGCAGAGCAGGGGTGATGGGTTGGCGTGGGCCTCCTAATGAGGTCCTCACACACTGCTGAGCTGGGCGCAGCAAGCTGGAACCCTCTGCTGGGCCTGTGTCCCTGAGTGCTGGGCCTGTGGCCCTGAGCGCTGGGCAGGCCCATCCATCATCGGTGGGGATAATTGTTTGGGGAACAAGCAGGGCCCAGCCAGATGTGTGCCTTTTGGGCTCCGTCAGAATGAACACTCCTTTTCAGGCCATTCATCAAACTTAGCTATATCTCCCATATTTCTCCCCTTTTGTTTTAGTCCAGGAAACTTTCCTTTAATGAAGACGAATGCTCAGCAATGAGCATCTGGCAAACATCCACAGGGTCAGAAGATGGATCTTTCGGGGACGTGAAGACCTGGGTGGTGTTGAGTTTGGAGAATGTTTTGCAGGATGAAAAGTGAGTGTCCAAGCCGTCAGGGGGCTACGCTGTGGACTTGGGGACACTCCCTCCCCGCTGAAGCCTCCAGAACAGCAGCAACAATACCACTCACCATTCCCTGAGCACCTACTGTGTGCTGGGAACCTCACCCCATCCTACTGCAGAAGCTAAGATCATCATGCTATTTGACAGACTAGGAAACTGAGGCTCAGCGAGGTTAAGCAAGTGGCCCTGACAGGGGTCCCAGGTGGGACAGGTGGGATTTGCACACTGCCGTGCCTACTCAAGAGCCTACCTCCAGAAGTGCTGGCAGTGGAGGGCGTTGGTTAAGAGGCTGGGCTTTTTAGCCTGCCTAGTTCAGATTTCAGCTTCGCTACTTATGAGCTGACTGGCCTTGAGCCTCTTGCTTAACCTCTCATGCCTCTGGTTTTGGGGGTAATAAAATGATTCACTGCCAAAGCTGTCTGCAGATTGAAGGAGAGAACTGGTGGAAAAGCTACAATGCCTGTGAACTGTTATCAGTAACATTTGCTTTTTAGGATCAGAGTATCATGGAGTCTCTTTTGTTAATATCAGCCCCTTTAAGGGGGGAATTAGGATCATAGCCTGGGGTGCTGGACTTGTGTAGGGTAGTCCTTGGAAGCTTGTGGTCCGGTCCCCTATCCTGGGGAAGGACTTTGGCCGCTGCTGATCAGGGGTGGGGGATGAAGGGCCCAGGCCTTGTGGGTCTCAGTGAACCTTCCACTGGTGTCTGAGGTCCACGGGGGCTGCTTTTCCTGGACTGTTGCTGCCCTGGCACTTGTAGTCTTGCTGTGTAATGCAAGGGCTGAAATGAGGCTCCCATGAGGGACATCTTGCTCATACTCATCTGACTAGTATCAATGCATGCCCAGCTGGTCAGTTTTTGAAGCTTCTGGAATGTTCCAAACAGGGTTAGAGACATTGCTTCCATGTAGTAAAGATACCTTAATTTGATCCTTGCAAAAAACTTGACGGTGGCCAGGGTACCCATTTTGCCAATTAAAAAATACCAAGTCCGAGGTAAGTTCGGAACTTGCCTAAGATGAATAGAAGCAGCAATGTCTGTGTTGTTTTGGGTAATAAAACTATTCACCTACAAAAACTATTCAGTAGTCCTTCTGCCACACCCTCAAACTTTTCAATGTCTTTCCATTCCTTCTTTCCACACCATGGTTGGAGAGGCCACCATCTCTCCCCCAGGGTGGGCCATTACAATGAAATGTCTGGCACCATCCTTCCCCTCTCCCACTGAGGAGCAGCCATGCCACTGGGAGACTGATTTCCTGCTCCAAGGGTGGGCTCTGGTTGGCCCAAACCAACCGAGTGATTCCACCTCCATCCTTTGCCAGGACCAAGTTCAGGATTTCAGGCAGGCTATGCCCTTGGCATTCCCCAGGGGACAAAGGTGACTTCTTCTAAAATGCTCTCCGACCAGTCACCCCATTTTCCCACTCACACACGCTGCTCCCAACTGTCATTATTTGCCTGTCTGTCAGCTTCTGCAACTGCCAGGGGAGGCCTTGAGGGCAGGGACTATGTCTCGTCATCCTTGGTGCCAGCTCTCAGCACAGGGCATGGCACAGGGCAGCAAGTACCTAATGAAGAGTTTTTGTGGGAGGTTGGGGTGGGAGTGAATACAGATGCGGTGGGCAGAGTTAAGGGATAGGAGGGAGTGGGATGGGCTGGGATGGGGGAAAGTTTGGAGTCATGGAGAAGGAAGTCGGAATCCCACCCTTTGCCACTAGCTGCATGACTGCCTAAGAAATCACGTCCTGCCTCTGAGCCTGAGTTCCTTTCTTGTTAATGTAACAGGTCATCATGGCTTGTTTGAGGATCAGAGCGCCTTGTTCATTGGTGCCCCGGGGTGTGAGGCAGCCTCACAGGTGTCATCTGGTTGAGCCTCTCATGGGGTGGTACAGCCCCCTTTACAGACAAGGAGCTGAGGTCCAGAGTGGTGCAGGCCTTCACCACAGCAGGGAGGCAGTGAGCTGGGAGCATGTCCCAGAATCCCTGAAAGCTGGTGAAGAAATGCAGACCTGCCCCCCAGACTGATTCAGGAGGTCTGGGTGGCCCCAAGAAAGTGACTGTTTAACAAGCTCCCTCCTGCCCTCGCTCCATAATACTGACACAGGGGCCTGCAGACCACATTTTCAGAAACACTACACGTGCCGTGCTGTCTACAACCCCCAGCTGACAGCCCACACTTAGACGGTGATGGACACATGTGAATGGAATTCTAACAATAACAGAGCTGTCCTAAATGCTTCACATGCTGTGATTCATTTAATTCTCACAACAAGCCTCTGAGGTAGTGATTACTATTGTTCCTACTGATGAGGAAAGGAGGTACAGAAAGCTTAGATAACTTGCCCATGGGCCTGCATCTGGTAACAGCTAGTTAGCCAACTTTATTATAATTATTGTTATTTTTTATCTTTCACCTCTCGACACTCTTCTGGGGCACAGGGAGGGGGTGCCCAGTGAGCCTGTGTTCAGGGAAGTAGAGATGTGTGTGGTTAAGACCAGGTGGCTGGAGAGATTGGGCCGCCCCCAGGTCTGTTCTAGGGAAGGAAAGATCACACACCAGCTTTGCCCTGAGCCCCAGCCAGCTTTCTAGACGCAAATCTCAGCTGTGAGCTGTGGGAGGGAGGTTGCTGGGCAGTGCTGGCCGAGTCTCCAAGGTGGGTGGGGAGGGGACCCCCACCTGGTGGTCTAGTTTCTCTTCTATGACCAGGGCCCCAACAGGATGCTTGGGGGCTCCTACCTTCTTCCCCTGGGCTGCTCCCATGGCACGAGGTAGGCGCCAGGCCTGGGCGGGCTTCAGGGGCCGGGCTGGGGTCCTTCCTGCTGGTGCTGATCTCAGGAGCCGGGGCCCGAGGGGCTCCCAGGGCCAGGGCCCCTGGTTTTCTTGCGGCTCATTCTCCCAGGCACAAAGGCGGCTTTCACAGCTGCTGCTAAGCCTGGAGTGCCTCAGACAGGCTTAGGGCGATTGATCCTGACAGAAGGGCTCATGTCCCCAGGCGGCCTGCACAACTTCCTGGGGTCCCTGCCGCTTCTCACTTCCCAGACCCCTGCCTCTCTCAAGAAGGGAAACCGAGGCAGCCAGGAAGCTGGGGGGAAAACAGGGCAGTCCTCTCGTCATGCATCGGCAGCTCAGGTGTGGGGGGTGACCTGTGGCTGGGCTGGCAGGCAGGACTTGGGCTTCTTGCTTGGCTGGACACTGCTCAAAAGATGGCCAGACGGTGGAGGCTGCGTGGGGTGTCTGGGGTGAGGCAGCTCAGGTGTGGGGGGTGACCTGTGGCTGGGCTGGCAGGCAGGACTTGGGCTTCTTGCCTGGCTGGACACTGCTCAAAAGATGGCCAGACGGTGGAGGCTGCGTGGGGTGTCTGGGGTGCAGGGCTCAGGGTGGATTTACTTGGGGATGTCAACTTCTGGCTGGATGGCCCCATTAATAATAGATCTTTGAAGACACTTGGGGGCCAGGGCTCTCCCAGAGCAGACTCCTTCATTCAACAGGGCAGCAAGCTGACTGGGAGGGCTGGAGGAAGGCTGGGCTGGGCTCAGGCCAGGGAAACATCTGGAGGCCAGATTTCAGGCCTGGGGCCAAGCTCTCAGAGGGCCCCCTGCAGTCACCTTCCTCCTCACTTGCCACCCCCTTCTTTCTCCTTGATGCCAGCATGGGGCAGAGATTAAGGCTAAAGTTATCTTGGGTTTGAGTGGTAGCTCTGCCTTTCACAGCTGTGTGACCTTGGGGACATGATTTGATCTCTCTGTGCCTCAGTCTCTTCGTGTATGTGTGTGTGTGTGTGTGTGTGTGTGTGTGTGTGTGTGTGTGTGTGTGAGAGAGAGAGAGAGAGAGAGAGAGAATCATTTATACTGCACAGGGTTGCTCTGAGGGCTGAAAGGTGTGGATAACTGAAGCCTTCGTTGTGTTAAAGTGTGAATCAGATCATGTCACTCCCTGTTTTATAACATTCCGTTAGACCAAAGGAGGGTGACAACGACCCCCACCCTATAGGGCTGTGAGGACGAAATGAAGTAATACATGTAAAGCTTTGAGCAGAGTGTCTGGAAAAGAGCAACTCTCCGTGGAAGTTAAGTGTGGCTGTTACTATGCTGTTAATAATATGAGTGATAAATCCACTGTCCACTGGGAAGTCCCAGATATCCAGTTTGATTAAGCATGACACCCTTTCCCAAGAGGTGGGTGGGAGAAAGCTTGCCACCCTTCCCTTTCCTCCAGCAAGGTAGGTTCTTGGCACAGGGTAGGTGCCTACAATACACACACAGATGATTTATGAAATGGCAGCTGGTGGTACAGGGTCAAGAATTAGACACTCTAGATCTAGCTTTGCCAATAGAAGGAAACCTCCCACGGTCCACAAGGTCTCATCTAGCAAGTCTTGTTCACTCCTAGACCTCATTTTCCACTCCCCTTTCTCCCTGACAGTTGCTGGATCATGGCTCCTTCCCCACCTCAGGCCCTTTACACTTTCTGCCTGAAATGCCCCTCTCCCACCTCCCATCTTTCTGTCTTTTTTTGACTCGTTCCTTTTATCCTTCAGACTTAGATATCACCTCCTCAGAGAAGTCCTCTCTGACCCCTGGGGCAAAGTAGCCTCCCAGACTCTCTGCTGATTATTTTTCATAGCATCATCAGCCACTGAAATGATATTATATCTGTGTTTGTGTCTGTCTCTCCTGCCTGAAATGGCAGCTCCACAAAGGCTGGGACCAGGTCTGTCTTGGTCATCAGTGTATGCCCTGGGTCTAGAACAGTGCTCGGCACATTGTAGTCACTGAACAATTTTGGTGGAAGAATAAATGACGGAGGATGAAATGAAATTGTCTAAGTATGTAAAGTGCTTAACAACAGCCCTGACTTATCATAAGCACTCACTGCGTGGCGATTATTAATACGGTGCTGTTGTTACTGTGTTTCCTCCAACACCCATGACCCCGCCAGCCAAGCAAATATGTGGCTTCTTCCTTCTGCCTCTTCTGCTGGGTCCAGACCCTGCCTCGGCTGCTTCCCATTCCTTTTCTCCCTGTTCAGTCATGGCTTGAGGCAGCTTCTGATTTCCTGCAGTCAGGAGAGTCCACAAAATTGTAAAGGGCAATGACTAAACTGGCAGTCAGCCAGAGCAGTAAAAATGCTCCAAGTCAACCCTAAAGATCGAACTCCTTTGGCAGCCATCCCGTAATTATCCACCAGCTTGGCTCTGGTGGGATGGGAGGAGAGAAAAGGAATTTTACACATTTATTAATTTTCCCCATCTGCTTGGAGTCTTGCTGAAATATGACTTCCTAGCTGCTCTGAAAGCCTGGGTGACTGGCCCTCTATTGGGCTCCGAAGTCCAGTGCCTGGCGGAGCAAGGCTCCACAACACAGCACACAGACCACAGAGCATGGGCAGGAGAACTGGGGGTGGTGGCCCCGGAGCCTAGCACAGTGCCTGGCACAGACGAGGCACTTGGAATACATGCCCAGATGATTTATGGAATGACCGTTGGTGGGGAAGAGCCAATGCTCCAGATCCATCTTTGCCCTATCTCACTGTGTGGTCTGCACACATCTCTTAGCCTCTCTTTCTCCATCTGCAAAGTGGGGATAGACATCTGCTCCTCCCTGACGCACAGCTTTGTGGAAGGAAGCAAGGCTTGCAAAGTGACAGAGCTTTGAAAAGAGGAGCTCCGAATCTCTCAAACCTGCTTCCTCTCCATCTTTCCCAAAGCAATGAAGGTGGATGTTGAGAATGATGATTTGGGTTTTGTGCAATCTTCAGATGTCTTCAGAGGCATTCAGGAGGAGCAGGATGTGGAGGAGGAGAAACAACGTTTACCTCAGTAGTTTTAGGGCGAGTGTGTTTTACGTGGTGATGGAAACAGACTGTGATTCCAATCCTTACCAAGCCTCCTCATCTGTGTGACTTTGGACAAGTCACTTGACCTCTCTGAGCCTCATTTTCCTTGTGTGTAAAAGGGGATAACAACGGTTCCCACCCCATGGGGCTATGAGGATAAAATGAGGTAATTCGTGTAACACCCTGAGCAGAGCGTCTAGAAAACAGCAGCTCTCCGTAGAAGTTGGGTGCTGCTGTTATTTAGCTGTTAATAATATCAGTGAGAAATCCACTGCTCATTGGGAAGTCCCAGATAACCAGTGCCTTAAGCACAACACCCTTTCCCAAGAGGTGGGTGGGTGGGGGAGAGCTTGCCACCCTTCCCTTTTTATCTTGGGCTGCCACCTACTGGTGAGGACCGGACTTACAGCTTCTGGGAAGGTCGCAGTGGCTGAAGGAACAGATACATTCGCTTCACTGTCCTGTCCTCACTTCCCGGGTGGGGTGGGAGGCACAATGGCAGGGAGTGGGAAGGTAAATACAAGCCCCAAATTCTGAGGCCATAATTAGCCTGCAGAAATTCTTGAAGGCTTGTCTGCCCCAATGAGAAAATTAGTCTCAAGTCCTATCCATTTTACTTCCTGAATATCCCTGGGGTGGGTCCCCTTTTTCCATCCTCATGCCCTCTCTTGGTCCAGGCCACCACGCTCTCTCCCTGGATGATGCAGCAGCCTCCCTGCCTCCACCCCCTTCTCTGTACAACATCCAGGAGTTTTCCAAAAAATGCAGATCTGATTGTGTCATTCCCCAGCTTAAATCTCTCAGTGTGTCCCCACTGCTTCAGGTATAAAGTCAAAGCCCTTCTGCCCAGCTCAGAAGCCCCTTCAGTTTCCTCCCCGCCTCGCCCACACACTCAGCCCTGTCACCCGCCCTCTGCCCCTTCCAGGCCTCTCCAGCTTTCAGGCCTTGTCTATGCCGGGCCTGGACCCTCCCTCCCCTCTTTGCCTGGCTAACTGCTACGAAGTCCCAATGAGTGTGGACGCTGCCTCCTCCTGGATGCCTTCCTAGATCCCCCAAGGCTGGGATAGGGGTCCTTCAGTTTTTCCCCTTATCAAGCTGTATTGCCTCTTGATCTGCATCTCCCACAGTCTGAGCAGGGCCCGTGCCCGGTTTTCTTCACTGCGGTATCCCTAGTGCCTACCCAGTTCCCGATGCACAGCAAGTGAGTAAAAACTTTGTTGAGGGAGGAAATGGACTCTTAATGGGAATACAGACCAACTCTCTACAGCCATATTCTTCGACTCTGTTCTGCCCCAAGTTCCAGCTGACCTGGGGCTCCCTGTAAGTGGCCACAGTACCCTGAAAATGATATTAGAGCCTGACGGGTGTTTGCACTTTCGCGATGCCCTCCCTAGTGAGACCAGTGTGGCTGGCCCAAGGACGCTGTCTCCTTTGAAGGTACAGCTGATGGCCCATGGAGCTTGTTTTCCATAACTGCATCTGAGAATGTGTCAGCTGTGCCCTGCAACTTGTCAAGGAGGGGGTGGCAGGCGGGGGCATAATCTGCAGTCTCCGCTGTCTTCCCCAGCATGGGACAGCACATGGCTCTGTCCACAGGCTCCATCTGGCAGCGGCAAGTGCAGCTCCCTCACTCTGAGCTTGTCCGCTCTGAGAACTGACCCCTTTTATGACAACAATTCCTATAGCCCGGGAGGTCTTGTCTCCCAGCCCAGGCTCGGGCTCAGTCTCATCCAGTTGGCCACCCCACTGCCTCTCTTAGGATGGATCCCCCAGAAGCCAACCTTGGGTTGAGGATTCTCATGTAGGTGATTTAATAGGACTGGCTCCTGGGGACACCAGTTAAGGGTTAGGGGGTGGAGGAACAGGATGGGGAAGGAGAAGCAGCCAAGCAAGGGGACACTTTCAAGAAAAATCCCAGCTTCAGCCTGATCCCCTGAGGATTCAGGAGTGTAAACTATACTCAGGGATGTCCTGCCCCAGGACAACAGCATTCCCACACCAGTCAGTCATTAGCTGAGGACCATCCTGGGGTGATGTAAACTCTTGGCACTTCTGGTCTCTCTTCTTTGCACTCGTGAGCCAAGAAGGTGCAAGTAGCCCAAGGGCAGTTCTCCAAAGAGTTCAGACTGACCTTAGAAGCAAAAGCTGGGAGAGGGGACCTGGGTGGACACCCACAGTTCCACTGTGCTGCCTTCCCAGCTCCCTCAACTCCAAGAGACCATCTCCTCAATTCTCTGATTGAGCCAGTTGACAATTTCTCAGTCTTTAAAGGGTGCAATGCAGCTTCTAGAAAAGTCCCATGTGTTTTCTCTTACAATGAGGTGGCCACCAAATGTCTTTTAAAAAAATATCGACCACTGCCAAGAGCTCTCTGACTGGCCCTGTCTTTGGCTATGAACTCACTTTAAAAGTCTTTACTGGTTCTTTTTAAATTTTATGAGATATTCTTGCTTGTTGTAAAGAAACATTTCTAAGCATAAAAAGGTGTTTATTGTAATAATGAAAATCTGCCACTTTCGTTCCCAGAGTGGGTTTCTGGCCAGATGTTTTCCTAAGCATTATATTGATGTGGGTGCAAGTGGCTATTTGGGGCTGCCTGCAGACTCTGCCTTTTAACCATGAGAGTGCTCTGGGGTGGGTTGGGGAGGAGGGAGCTATGGAGTGGGCAGAAGTGGCTGGCTGGGTGCCTTCTTCTGACATCCTCAGTCAAGGCTGCTCCAAGCTGTCCCACTTGGGCATTGATTCTAACCCCACTGCAACTGTAGCCCAGTCGCAGCCCACGCCAGCCCCCAGTTGAGGGTTTCTATACTCTGTCTCTCTACCTCAGGCCCTCTTCACATATTTGAAGCCCTCCCTGTACCTAGGACTTGGGAACTGTGAGCCCCACGCTACTGGTGGGCATTTGCCCTTAAGCTGGGGGCGTATTCTGCACAGGCTTGCAGTCTCCCTGGTGCACAATCCAGGAGGCTGAGTGCCAACCGTTTCTGCTCCCAAACCTCAATCTAGAGCCCACCTCAGAGCCCAGGCAGGTCTCAGCACCACAGCCCTTGGGCCTGCCCACTTCGGTCTGCTCCAGTGGCCGGCGTGGACGTTTCGTGGCCGAGGGCTCACTGTGAAGCCACAGAGGGCCACTCTTCTCAAGGCAGGGCAGACAAGGAGGGCTCAAGAATTCACTCCCAACACCAGCAGCCCTCAACAAACCATTGACGGCAGCTGGTGTACAAGTATCCCAGCTCCCTCATCCCCAGAGGACATCTCCAGGGCTGTGTCTACACTGATTCCTGGAGGTTCCTGCTGGGATTGAGCTGCGGTCACTGACAAGATGGTTGGACTGACAACATACCCTTCTTGGCTGCCTTCGTCTCTGTCTCGCTTCCCGCTGCTCTATGGGCGTTTCCTAGAACCGCCTCCCAAGCAAGCTGCTTGCACTTGAATTTTTGTCTCGGGGTCTGCTCCTGGGAACCCAGAGTAAGACAGCAGGACGTCTTCCCCGAAGCCTGCTCCACACTCGGGCTTGTCTCTCCAGGCCGTCTAGTCTTGCCCCTCCTCTGCCTCTCCAGTCTGCATTTTCTCTGGCTCTTGGCAAACAGCAGGTCATTCTCTGTGTCCTGTCCTCTGGCTCTCTCTGTTCCTGTCCATCTTACACACTACGGACTCTTTCATGCCTAAAGGAAATCCCTATGGAACCAAGCTCCTTCCCAGCTGCCTTATGGACGGCTCTGTGAAACTGTCACCGACTGGTCTGAACCCATGGCCCACGCTAACCGAATCTAGACCAGTTCAATCCCAGGGAGCAGCGTGGCAACTTGAGTGGTCGGAAAGTTCATTCAAGATCAGCAAAAATAAAATTTAATTTTGCTCAAGTGTGGGCAGTCAGTCCTTCTCTGACGCCCACGCTAACCGAATCTAGACCAGTTCAATCCCAGGGAGCAGCGTGGCAACTTGAGTGGTCAGAAAGTTCATTCAAGATCAGCAAAAATAAAATTTAATTTTGCTCAAGTGTGGGCAGTCAGTCCTTCTCTGACAAAAGCGCAACTGTTCTCTCCACAGACAGCTGGCTCGGGAAGGGCCCTCTGAGGCTGGTCATCTCCCAGGTGGGACATCTCAGCCCAGCGGGAGGGCTTCGGTTCCAAAGAGGGGGCTACGTCAGGGTTTGCAAGGACTGTTGGCACTTGCCACACGGTCGCTCCTCCGCCTCCTTGCAGTCCTCTTGCCAGCCCAGCCCGCAGCAAGCCCGGGCTCCACTCCCAGGTCAGGCAGGGGCTCCTTCAGGCCTCAGTGCAGGAAGAGCCCCAGCTACCCTAAAACACCTTCCTGGGCACGCAGCCCTCCAGCTCCAGCAGCTCCGGCCATCCCTCGTATTTGTTTGTGTCTGGGCTGTTCTTTAAGAACTAGAGAGAGAGAAGAGAGAGAAATATGAACAATGGGGTAGGCTGTTTAGGACTCACACCTGCATTTGCACTGTGCTTTAAAACCTAAATGCCTCACTCAAATCCTCCTCACCACAGCCCTATGGTGGGGTGTGGGATATTGCTAACCCATTTCATAGGTGGGGAAACCGAGGCTCAGAGAGGGGATGCAACTTGCCCAGGGTCTCAGATATGGGATCAGAGTCCAGTTACTGCCTATCATGCCCTGTGGGGGCACCAAGTGCTGGGTGGCTTGGAGAACTGTGGCCCCTCCCCCAAATTCTCCATCTGCCCCTCTAGGACAGCCCAAATAACAGTAATTACAGCAGCAATAAAAGGAAGAATCCTAATAATTCTAAAGTGCCTTATGTATTTAATCCATACAGTTGCCCTAGGAAGTGTGTGCTATTATCGTCCCATTCTAAAGATGGGGAAACCAAGGCACAGAGGACCAAAGTCACTGCCTGTGGTCACCCACTATGTAAGATTAATTAATGCTACTAATAAATATATAAAGAGAATAAAATTGTTTAAGATTGTGTTTAAAATGCTCAGGGTTAGTTTACTGGAGAAAAAATGTAAATGGCAAAATTGTCTATTGAAATAATTATGGCTGACCCTTAGGAAAAAAAAAGAAATTCTAGATGCTACTTCTCTAAAACGCAGTTTCCCACGTGCGAGAACGAAGGACACACTGGTTTTAGTCATGTCATGGTCTTTGGTTCATTTTTGGGTGATGGGTGGCAGTCAGCTGGTCGTAAGAACAGGTACAAGACGGTGCTCAGTTTCCTATACGCTGTCTTGGCCCAGTTTCAATGGGCATGTCATGGTCTTTGGTTCATTTTTGGGTGATGGGTGGCAGTCAGCTGGTCGTAAGAACAGCTGGTCGTAAGAACAGGTACAAGACGGTGCTCAGTTTCCTATACGCTGTCTTGGCCCAGTTTCAATGGGTCTGGAGCCGACGCTTCCAGGAAGAACAGCAGCTGCCAGTGTCACCTCAAGCTTCTTCCCAGAGCCACACCCTGGGCAGCTCCTGCGTGGCGTTCTGCAGCCCCCAGCCCCGGCCTCCTGCGGTTCTTCACCCAGGGGGTATAAACAGAGTTCTCTTCTCTCCTTTAGCACAGGCTACACTGAACTCTTCCTCATTTAAAAAAAGTTACCTGACTATATTCTCTTAGAAACACACACATACAAACCGAACCAACATTTTCCAGACAGGGAAAAAAATCCTTCCCTCCCTTCTTCGTCTTCCTCCTTGGAGTTCAGCACCCAGTTTCCAGCATCTGTCTCTTCTCTGCCTCTCTCAGCTCCTACCCCCTCCAGGCTGCTGCCTGAGAAATGCATGAGAAATGCATCTGTACTGCTGAGAAGTTCTGAGACCTGAGCAACCTGGTGGAAACATCTCCAAGTCTCTGGTTTCTTGTCAGTGAGATAATAATTGGACCTGCTTCACTGTGAGTGTTAAATAAGACCCTGCACACGACTTGCTGAGCGCATGCCTGCACAGAGCTGAATGCGAGTTTTTCTTATTATCAGTCTGCTCTTGCCACTCTCCTGATTAAGCCTGCCATGGCTCTCCATTGCCTGCAGGTCAGAGTCCACTCTTCTCAGTGTCCCACAGGTCGAAATCATTGACCCTTAGCTCCCCGTCTTGGGATCTGGGCAAAGATGAATGTTCTCACCACTAGAGACCAGACTATGTCATGCCAGGGAAGGCCTGGCCAGTTCCCTCAGGTTCCTGGAATTGCTCTGAGCTGGGAATGCACAGATGGGGGCTGCCCCTGATAGACAGAGAAGACCCAGCATTTCCCTGGGGGCCGTCAGCCCTCTGTTGACTCCATCCTTCCTGCTGTGAGTGCTCCTCAGACTCCACCTCTGCATGCCACCCAGATGCCTCTGCTCAGGGCCACCCTGGGTAGCGATGGCAGGGACCCATATTATGGACCCTTCTTGACCCCTTCCATATGCCCAGATGGGTTCTCCCTGTGTCCCCACAGGGAGCTTAGAAGGGGTCTTGGGGCTCCCCCAGTCCAAACCCTGCCCTTTCTAGGTGGGGAGACTGAGGCCTTAAGGGGAAGGGGATTGCCAAGGTCACGGCTGGGACCAGAAGCCAGGCATCCACCCTGCCCTGCTCTGGGCCCCCTTCTCCAACCCCCAGCCTTCATCTCTACATCTTTCTCTTTCCTCCATGCCTTGCTCTTCCTTTATTCTCTTCTTTTCCTTCTCTTGTTGGGTGCTTATCCACATACCTATGCATCAATGGATGACCCACGTCTTACAAAATGGTCAAGGCAGTTTCCTGCTGTGGACTGGCCAAAAGAACCACCCTGACTTTAGGAGTGAGTGATGACCGGGTGGCCCTCCCAGGAGACTCCTCCCAACAATAAGGCCTGTGGTGGGTGACTGTCTTTTCCACCCCCAGCCCCCTCCTTGTCCATCCATCCCTGGCACCCTCCACCCCCTTCACTGGGATGTGGAGGTGGTCAGGAACCCACCTGCTCAAAGGGGCTTTTATTCTTGAGGTCTCTGGCCCCTAAGAAGACCCAGCTGTCCCGGAAGCCCAGCTGCTTTGCATAGGAGCTCCCCAGGTTGGTGAAGAGGCTCCTGATTTCATTATTCATTCTGAAGAGGACCAGAAAGGACAGTCAGGATGTGGGGATGGGTCAAAGGGGCACTGGGTGGTGGGATGAGAGCAGGGTGAGGGTCTCAAGGACTTGCCCATGGACAGTGCCTGGAGAAGGGGCCACACTTGGGAAAGATGGGGCGGAGGGTCCAAGACTTCCTCTCCAAAAGGGCCGTGGATGGGGCTGGAGAGGTGCTTCTGTTTACAAATATAATACATGTTCATTTGTAAAAAATGGAAGAGCACAAAGAAGTAACTAAGAAATACAGTCTCACCTTTCCTTGACATAGTCATAAGCATTTTAATATATTGTTTTTTTTCTCACTTAGAACTAGAGGGTGAGCATGCTTCCATGTCCTGAAATATTTTCTACACCGTTGTCTTTGATGCAGTATCTTCACTTATGTATATATAATCATATATCATATATTTCCATGTGCCATAATTTCTGCAACCAGTCAGCTGTTATTGGACAGGGAAAGTGTTTCCAGCTTGTCACTCTCGCAATGGTGGCTGTGATGAGCCTCCTGGAACATCTCTTTATACCCTCACCTGATTATTTCCTTAGGATAAGTTGCCAGGAGGAAATGGACTTGGTGGGAAAGCAGAAAAGGACATCCAGGGTTTGGAAGTAATGGTTTGCATTACCCTGTGGCCTGGCAGGTGGAGTTTTTTACTTACTTGGTCCCCGGGTCATCATAGGAAGCCACCAGCACCAGGGTGCCCTCTGGAATTTCCGTAAGGAATTTCACCAGAAACTTCACATCTGCGGGAGGAAGGAAAATGAGATGCTGGTCGCTTAAGGGAAGTGGCCGATGGTCACCGTCATTCTCTTCCACTGCCCTAATGACCCAGGAGTGGCCTGGGGCAGACTCAGAAGATAGGAGGAGGCAGCATCCCAGGGCAGAGCTACCTATAGCCCTTGTCCTAGGGGAGGACAAAGCGCACAGAGGGGTACTTGTTCAAGTCATCTGGGGCAACTTTGGGACTCTGGAATCTTAAAGTCCCCCAGATGACTGTGATGTGTAGCTGGGGATAAGAACCGCTGGTGAAATGTGCAGGTTGTCTGTGCTGACTTTAGATGGTACACCACACGGCCCGAAGCAACTGAGATCACTGACAGAGAACCTGAGTCTCCTACAACTGTCCTGCTACTTCAAGGAGCAGGGCTCTGTTTGTGTCTTAAATGCCTCCCTAAATTCACAAATCTCCCCACTTAACAGAGAGTAGACCTTGGTGCAGCCCTGGGTGAGGGAGGCGGAAGGGGCAGATCAGCATCCAACTTGCTGTAAGGACACTGATTTGTTTCCATTGTGCTTATTTTTCTAGTCACCTTCCCTATACAAGAAATGATAATAGCTTTCTACTTAGGGCACTGATATAGTTTCCTTTTATTATATATTTGTCTAGGTTAAAAGTAAGTAAGCTGATTTAAAGGAAAATACTAAGAATGCAGATGGTACTGTGGATATGATGCACTTGAGAAGTTTGGGAAAGAGGGGCCGAGTGGTTAAAGCAAGGACTACATCTGTCCAACGAGGATGAGTAATGGCCCTACTCAGAGCATCTCTGTAAAGCCCAAAGATGACAATGACTTTGGGTCATACAGTAAGTGCACTCTAATGGAATTATACATTATTAGCTGGATCAGCTACATAGTTTGCAGGGGCCAGTGCAAAATGGAAGTGCAGGGCATTTCATTAAAAAATTATTGAGAATTTCAGGACTGTGACAGCAGAGAATCAAACCAAGGGTGAGGTTCCTCTAAGCATGGGTCCCCGTGTGACTGCCCTGCCCACTGGTCACGTGCCCACTAAGGCAGCTCCGATTATTAGTGTTCCAGCGAAGGCCCCTTGGAGAAGAATCGACTCCCCCAACCAAGGCCAGCTGCCACCCAGATCAGAAACACAGAAGCCTCCGTCAGTCACCGCAGCGCTCTTCCAATGAAATAGCCCTTGAACTTCTAAGACAAAAAGGAAGAGCTCTTCAAGCTCCATTAACTTGTTTGTGTTTCTAGCAGATATTGTGGTCTGGCACTTGTCTGGGGTGGACAGTGGGTATGTGGAGAAAATGAAGTGTGCCTTCTGTTAATGATCACCTCACTTTTAAGCCATTTTGTCTCCTAGGGAAAGGGCTACTTGCTCTCAACGCTTCTGTTTCTGGTGCCCCATCAGCAAATGAAGTGTGCCTTCTGTTAATGATCACCTCACTTTTAAGCCATTTTGTCTCCTAGGGAAGGGCTACTTGCTCTCAACGCTTCTGTTTCTGGTGCCCCATCAGCCATGGTAACATGCAAGTTTATAATAAGGGATTTTAAAGTTTTGTCTCATGTTTAATTTTTTTTCCCTCCTTTTCAATCTGACAGATGAACTCCTTGCTTCTGAATCCTCTGGATGGAACAAGGGAGGAAGGAAGAAAAGGGACGGGGAGGGAGGGAGGGGATGGAGAACACTAAATTAGCTTCCCTGGGCCCCTCCAGCAGCCAAGCAGGCCCCTCCCGGCCATGACTGCAGGTTAGCATTTAATCCTCACGTCAGTCTTATGGAGTGGACACTCTGGTTACCACCATTGTACAGGAGAAGAAACTGAGGCTCAAAAATGCCACCTGCCTCAGGTTATGCAGCCTGAAGCTCCTGGCTTGAGAGACTAGACCTTTTCCATAAACCTGACATCAGGCCACCCCAGCATCTGCAGGTCCTGGGCAGAGAAGAGATGAGGCCTTTGGCCCACGGCCTGCCCCCTCCCTTCTCACCCCTGTCCCCAGCTCCGTAGTGTAGCAAGAAGGGCCTTGCACCACCCTCCCATCCAGCAATGGCTATCCCTTGTCACCCTTTGGTCCCAGGGGTGTGTCTGCTGGCTTGGGGGAGGGGCATGCCTGGGGAAGAGGCCTGTTGGGCCCTGATGCGGGCTCCAGGCTGGCACATCCCCTGGCCCTGTAGACTCCTCACCCAGGAGCTGGAACATAGCTGGGGAGGGACAGGTGGGGCCTCTGAAGCCCTGGGCCCAGGACAGGGTCCCAACCGCCCATCTCTAAGAGTGGTACTGCAGACCACCTCCTAAACATCCCCCGTTTCCCACATTTTAGCCCCTTTGTTTGCAAGGCTGAGGGCTTCCTGCTCTCTGTCACCTGGTGATTTGTCCCCCTCCTGGGCTCACATGTTTAGGTGGGTGCAGGCAAGCTGGGTTTTCCTTAGGGGTTGAGACAAAGATGAGGGGATCCAGGAGAGCAGAAATCCAGCTGTTTGGCAGCACTGTGGTCTCTTCCCCTCTGTGAGGAGATTTCCAGGGTCAGTGACTACACTCGCTCTGCGTCCCATGATGGCCAAGCCCGGAGCTGGCCTGTGGGCTCGGGGAGATGGAAGGGAAATAGCCCAGCTCGGCTCCAACAAGGGGGCTGGAGCTCGGTTCATCCACCCTGATGAAAATCAGTCCTTGCAGGGCCCAGATCTCTGCCATTTGCAAAGGGCCACGCTGCTGCCTTTTCGGTCCTCATCCATCCTAATTCCAGCACGTTTTGAAAGATGTCAGAGTGCGGGGTGAGGGCCCCACCCTGCCCACAGATCCTGGCTAGTGAGGAAGCTGCTGGTGGGAAATTAGAGGTTGGGATCCCAGCCCAGGCAGGTCAGTGCCTGTCTCACCGGGTAGTGCTGAGGGCAAGGCAGTGACTTCCTAAGGGGCCTGCCCTGTGCACAGAGAAGCTCAAAAAGCATGTCTGTGCAGAGAGCTCAGAGCCCTAGAGAGGTCCTTTCTGGACCCCAGAACACCTTTTCCTGTCCTTGGGTCCACTAGGGATCCCTGCGACCTTGAAATAAAGTACCCTTTACCTTGCAGAGCTTGAGAGGGTGTACACCGACATGGCCATTCACCTAGTCCCTAGCCCTGCAGGGCACACACGCCTGGCCCCCAGAGGCCAGCACTGGCATTTCTTTGCCTGAGGGTCTTGTCTGGCCTCCACATCCCACTTTGTCCCTTGAGGGCAGGCCAGAAGTGCTGGGAAGTGCCAAGGAATTAGAGGTACGAGGGCCCCAGCTCCCTCGCTCCTCTGGGATGTCTTTGAGGTGTACATATGGCACTGGCTCCAGAGTCCCAACTGTGTTACGTTGAAGGGTGTGATGACCACTCTGAACTGGCTTCTGTCCTTGCCCTGTCTTTCCTCTTCACTCCCCTGCTGACACTCCTGAGGTCGCCCTCCCAAATACACCATCGCGGGATCTGCGTCTGGGAGATTCCAACTAACACAGCAGGAAGGAATTGCAAAGGCAGCAGGACGACCCTCACCGCCCCCCAACCGCCCAGTGCCTGTCTCCTCTCTCTGGGTGTCTCTTGTGGAAACAAGTGCCAGGCACCCCACGCCAAAGGCTCCCCTGCCCCAGGAAGTGGCTCACCCCACCCCATGACTTCATTGTTAATAGAGGTGCCTACCTCCAGAGTACATGTCGAAAATGGCCTGTCTCAGCAGCGTCCCCGTGGTTCCTAGGGGTTAAGAGAGCAGAACCATTATTTCCTGTAACGTGTCATTCTGCTCGTCATTTTGCTGAAAACAGCCACTCTGTGGTCTAAGGTCTAAAAACAGAATAAGAATTGAATGAAATTAGGTCCTGTAAAGAGCATGCGGGACCAAAGTAGGTGCCCAGTGACTGACTGTTGGGCTGACCTAAGAGGTCCGAGAACATGATGGCGAGGGTTTCTGGAATCCGACAGAATCCGAGTCTGTGTTCTGTCCCGCCACGTCCTAACACACGACTTAGCATTCTGACCTCAGTGATGTGGGAACTAAATGAGACATATTTAAAATAGATAGTAAGCATACAAGATACATTTTAGCTGCAAAGTAGTAATAAAAATAATGATGATCATCATTATTATTCCCACCTAAACACAAAGTCTGTAACTTGAGTCCTCCAGCTCTTGAAGGCAAAGGGATATGCAGTGGGCCAAACAGGGCCCTCGATTTCCCAGAGTCCAATAGTCCGAATTGCGTTTGCGGTTTGTGCTGGGAGAAGGCAGAAGGCCACGTCCTCCGGGAGGGGTGTTTGGGGGAAGGCTGCAGTTCTCACTCGCGGTCACTAGATGGAGGTGTTGCAGAGGGGATGGCCGCTCGCTCGTGGCCTGAAGCGGGTGGGGCCGGGCCGGGGTAGTGGCCGCTCTCCCCGCGGTGCGCGGGGCGGACAGGCTCACAGAGCAGCCCGGAATCCTGAGCCACGTAGCGTCCTCGTAGAGCTCCACCTGGGGTCCGGGGACGGTGGTCTATGAACCCCTGAGACTGCTTTTGAGATGGCTTGTGGATTTTCCTGGAACTGGAGTGGGGGTGGGGGAGCATACTTGGACATTTCTCAAAGGAGTAGCATCCCCACCGAGAGGTTACGGACCCGCGGATCTTCAGCCATGCGTTTGTTGTTCTGGCTCATTGCACAGAGGAGGACTCTGAGGCCCTGAGATGATTTGTTGGTGGGGTGGGGGAGCATACTTGGACATTTCTCAAAGGAGTAGCATCCCCACCGAGAGGTTACGGGCCCGCGGATCTTCAGCCATGCGTTTGTTGTTCTGGCTCATTGCACAGAGGAGGACTCTGAGGCCCTGAGATGATTTGTTGGTCTTCCCCACAGCTGGCATGCAGTAGCCTCCGTATACTTGTTTGGAGACAGTCCTGGTCTAGGGAAGTAGTTCAGCTGAGTGATTAAGACTTGGAGTCAGCCAGATCCGGGTTCAACTCTAGATGGTTCTATTGCTTGTGTGACCTTGGGCAAGTTGCTTAACCTCTCTGAGCCTCCCTTTTTTACCTGGAAAATGGGGATGTTGAGCATAGCTCCATTCTGGTATCATGATGAGTTTAAATGAAATAGCTAGCACACAGCTCAGTAACCGTTAGCTCTTATTGTCGTTGATGGTTACTTTTACTCTTTGCCTTTGTGAGAGGCAGGGAAGGAGGCCCCAGTCTGGGGACAGCTCATCAGAAAATATTCAGAGGTTTTCTCAGGCATTGGCCTATTTGGGGGAAGCAAAACTCAGCAGATTTCAGCCAGGTCAGCTGCAGCTGGAGGCATTTCCTGCCCTCCCTCACTGTGGGGTGTGAAGATTGAGTGGGCTTGTTGATGGATGCAGAACATTCACAGAGGAGTGCTCTGAGACCAGCCTAAGCTGCCTGCACATGCTCCCTTCAGGGAGGGGCCACCATCCCAGAGCTGGGGTGAAACAGGCCTTAGCTCTCCTCAAGGCTGCAGAGAAGGAGCAGCCCCTCTCAGAATCCTGCCTCTCCCTATCCAGCCCTTCCCAGGCTCCCAGGAAGTTGGCCAGGACTGTCCTCTGACTCCCATTCATCCAGGCAGGACCCTATCTCTACCCCAAAACTTGACCTCTCCCCTGACCCAGCAACAGTTCTTGGCAGAGGGGAAAATAGCTTCCTTTAGGAGCAAAGTTCAAGGATTCAGAGTTGGCAGGGCCAGGGCTCCCATTCTACCCTGTCACTTCCTAAGTGTGGTCATGTGGTCATATCACATGCAAGCTTGACATTTTCCTTCCTGAGCATTCCTTGCACGCTTTTTCTCCACTCAGCTTGACCTTTGTCCCATGAAGTGGCCCTTGTTCCCTGTCTAGGAGCAGAAAGCAGGAGGTCTTAACTGGGGCCAGACCAGTTGGTCCTTACTTGACCCTGTAAACTCACTCCCTCTTGAAACGTGTCCCTATTTCAGACTTGGTTGCTGTTTGGCCTCCTATTTATCACCTGCTGGAGATGCAGCATTATCAGGACCATTGCCCTCCCCTGGGTCTCCCTGCCTCCAGCCTCCCAAGCTAGAAGGAGGTTTCTGGAATGCAGGGCTGGGCATCCATGCCCTGCTCAAAGCCTTTCCATGGCTCCCTACTACCCTCAGTTTCAAATGCACACTTCATAGCAGACGCTTAGCTGCTCATCCTTCGGCCCTGCTGGTCTCCCCAGCCTCACCTCTCCCTGCTGCTGCTTCCAGGCCTGCAAGCCCCTCTCATCCCTGCTCCCTACACAGTGTTGCCCCTGCCTGGAAGAAGCCTCCCCCACTTTTCTCCTGGCCAAGCCCTGCTGTGGTTCAGGCCGCAGCTAACCATCACCTCTCTCGGGAAGCCTTCCCTGACTACCCTGCTGCACACTCTGCACCCCGCTCCTGGAGCTGTGCTTCCTGCTCCTGCATAGCTGCTTAGCATGTTGGGATTGTCTGTGAACTTCACGGACACCCACGAGGATGTCCTTTTACTTCACGGCTGGTCCCCAGACCTGTACAGCAAGTAGCTGCTGCCTGAATGAATGAATGAATGAAGGTGGGCACTCAGTATGTGATCTCACATTGTCATTGACTGTCCCCATGGCTGCATGTATGTTGGTTTAAGCTGGGGTGTCTTTGAGGATGGGTCATGTTTCATAGAAGTGCATCCTCTTGGGATAGGAGCATATGGCAGGGGCCTGGCCAGGACTGTGGTAGACCTGGGTTTTGAGACCTCCTGTTCCCCCAGGCCAGGCACAACTCCCCTTTTGAGCTCTACAGGATGACCCTGGGCACATGGTAGGAGCTGAGCCAATGTCAGCGGGATAAATGTGCAGCCACCCCACCGCCTTCTTTGGAGATAAGAGTGTGGTGGGGACTGTCTTGGGAGTGGATCACAACTCACCGTTCACCAGGGCGATGTTCAGACCTCTGCCCACATTGTTTTTCACAGGACTCATGATCCTGAAGACCAGGAAGGAAAACAAAATACAACAGTTGGTCGTGAGCACGGAACGAGCACTGCTTTTTTGACTGGGGACCTCCAAAAGGGCCCACATTGCGCAATTCAGAAGCACTAGGAAGCACATGGAATAATGTGAGCCATCTGTTTTCCCTGGAAACTGTGGTGGGCTGGATTCTCCAAGGAGTCTCTCATGGTATATTTGGACCAGAACAGTCTCTTAGAGAAGAGACAAGATGTCTGCCTGGGGCTTTGAGGTATTGGGGGTGGGGCCAGCCTACCTCCCCAGGTTGTGAAGCCTGGTGGCCAGGAGGAGACAGAACCCAGAAAGTTGCTACCATCCTGGGGCATCTGCATTTCCCGTGTGGAGCACAGCTCTGTTTCTGCTGGCCCAGCATCCACACCTGTCTTCTGGTGGTTCTTAGGTGAGCTGTCCTCCTCCACTCTCAGGCCAGGTGGTTCTGGGACTGACCAGTCTCTCCCAGGTCTGGACAAGCAAAGCATCCTATGGCCCTGGCCATAGTGATTGGGCCAGGCATGGTCATGTGACCCAGGCCAGTCAATGAGACCCAGTCTTGGGACCTTTGCAGGGATAATTCAGACAGGAAAGCTCTTTTCCCATTAAGGGTGGTAGGCTGGGCTAATACGTGGGCCAGGCATGGTCATGTGACCCAGGCCAGTCAATGAGACCCAGTCTTGGGACCTTTGCACGGATAATTCAGACAGGAAAGCTCTTTTCCCATTAAGGGTGGTAGGCTGGGCTAATACGTCAAACCAGCTGGTGGCCTAGCTCCTTGGCCACATGGAAAAGTATATTACAGTAGAGAATAATGAAGCTAACAGACAGAGGAGAGGAGAGCTGAAGATGGTGTAGAGGGAGCCCTGATGATATGGTTTGAACCCCTGGAGCCAGCTGGTCCTGAAGCCCACTATGTCTGGCCTCTTAGGAACACGAACCAATTTCCTTGTTTTGCCTAAGCAAGTTGTAGTTGGTTCAGAATCCTGACTTAAATATCTGCCTCTGTCTTCTTTCATAGGATGCACTTGCTGCCCCAGGGACTTTACTATGTAGGTTGGATAAGGGTCCCCAGTCTTTCTCCCATACCTGCGTGGGAGCCCTGGTGCCTGCTGCATGTGGGCTTTGATGCCCGGGTCTTCATCTTGAACCCACACACACACACAGGCATCTCCTTTCATAGGAAGCCTGCATGCAGCTGGCTGTTAGACCTGAGTCCAAAGTTTGGCTGTGCTACTGCTGGCTTGGCAGGTGACCCTGTCTGACCTCCGTGTTTTCATCTTTACCATAGGAATGACAGCAGCCCACCTTCCAGAGGGCTGGGGGAGTAAATTAGAAGAGGCAGTAAAGCCCCTGGCAGACATGTGAGCAGTTTGGATCCTTGTTATTTGTGACACACACGCCTAGAGTGAAAGGAAGCTTAGCGGAGGTGTGGGCTGACCTCACGGGCCTGTCCCCGGCAACTCTGGAATTTTCTAATGAATGAATGAATGAAATAAAAGAAACGTAGGTGCCCCTTAGGTACTTACATGTGGTCCTTGTTATTTGTGACACACACGCCTAGAGTGAAAGGAAGCTTAGCGGAGGTGTGGGCTGATCTCACGGGCCTGTCCCCGGCAACTCTGGAATTTTCTAATGAATGAATGAATGAAATAAAAGAAACGTAGGTGCCCCTTAGGTACTTACATGTGGTTCTCAAAGCATATGGAGGGGCCCACGACGTTGGCGGCCCCACTGCAGATTTTAAATGCGAAGAAGTTGGCTGGGCAGGACTTGCTGAGGCCACACTTGGTCTTCACGACCCCTGGGAGGGAAGAGACCGGCCTTGGTGAGTGGCAGCTCGGGAAGGGGCCTGCTGGAGGTGGGATGGGCCGGCCCAGGGAGCCTGCTCAGGACACACTCAGAGGTCTCTTCCTGGAGAAGCCTTTGCTGAGCTCCACGGGCCTCCAACGCCCCATCTAAGCACGCAGCACACTGGCTGTGTGTCTGACTATCCTGGAATGAATTTTTGGGCTTCCCATCACAGCCCCAGCCCCAGCACAGGGCCCTCAGTGGATGCGTGGAGTAACAAGTAGTGGTTAATAACTAGAGTCACGGTGATGAAGGATTCTCCTGAGAACCTCTTTCTTGGGCCACAGCAACCTTTTGAGTGCCCAGAGGCCCCTGTCAACAACCTCTTGGGGGCCCTAGCCTGAAGGGTGGAAGCGCCTCTCTCTAGCCAGGTTCCCTTGGGCACATCTTCAACCTTCTTGCACCTCAGCTTCCTCATCTGTAAAATGGGATACTAAGCTGCCTCCCCAAATGGGTTCTTGTGAGAAGTAAATGAGCACAGGTTAGTGCTCAGTACCTGTGGGCTCTTCTCATCCCTCATTCCTTCCTCACTCATTTACTAAGTGCTGGGCCCTGGGAGCCAACAGGGAGCAGGCAGGTGGCGCCGGCTCTCCCACTTGGTGCTTGCAATGCAATGGACATTTGCTATGTGGCACCTCTCATGACTGTGGCTGATACTCAGACCCATGTGCTCTACACGCACTCCTTACAGGGCAAGCCCAGGAGGCCCATGATCAGCAGGAGACGTGGATGGCACCCCAAGATGCAGTCACTGAGCACTCAGCCCTCAATGGTGTCCTCACAGCTATGACAACATCTGCACTTCCAGCCTAGTGGGCTCTACTTTATGCTAATGCATGCTTTTAGCACCACCTGACAGTTTGGAAAGCGGCATTAGGGATGATTGGGTAAATGTGGAATTAGAGAATGTTTACCCTCAAAGGCAAGGTGGGGCTTGGGCGGCCTTTCTCTCCCCTAGCCCCTGTTCCAGGCATATGGCTGGGCTCTGTCAGTGTGTGTTCAGGAGCAAACCCAGAGGCTTCCTAAGAGAAGCTTGTGCATACAGAGGGCTTGCAGGTGCTGGGCACTGTGGCAAGCACTTTATGTTTATTATCTTGTTAAATCGTCCCAGTAACACCTATGCCTGGCACACAGTAGGCACTCTGTATGTCCTCATTGGATGAACACATAGAGTATTTGTGCCAGGCTGAGCCTGAGGGTGGGAGGGACAATGGGGTCAGGATGATGAGGGTCTCCAGGGCACTCGCTGGCCTGTAGGGAGCCTAAAGGTGAATCAGGAAAATGTACCTCTGGGGGGACACAACCCAATGGTACAAGCTTGGCAGCTGTGGCACCCTTGAATAGGTGAAGATGTCCCTTCCAGAGTGAATGTGGCCCTTGCCGGGGCACCCTGCTTGGCTTGGGGTCAGCCCTAGTGATCTGAGAGGAAAGGCCTGTCCTTGATTTCAGCACCCTCACCTGCTGGATGCAAACCAGGACACTGTCACTCAGAGAACAAGGGCAGGAGTGGAGACACACAAGGGGCTGCTCAGGAGAGAGCGTGGGCATCCAGGCCTGGCTAGGCTCCTTCTCCCTCTAAGCAGGACCCCCAGGGAAGGGGCCCATCCCTGCCCTCGGGTTGGCTGAGTGATGCCAGGGCGATCCCCAACCTGGGCCTGGCTCCTCTTGTCCTGTGAGCCTTGGGGCCCCACCTCCACTGGCCCCCTTACCGAGGCAGGGATTACTTCAGGCCTGAGGGACCACCCGTGGAGTTTGCCCAGAGCCTAATCAACTGCAGCTAAGTCTGATAAACCCGATGTCAACAGCCTGGCTTAAGCAGGCTTTTCCAGAATTGATTTTCTGGCCATCCAGCCTTCCAGGTCAAGCTTCTGGATGAAGGGAGGTGATGCCCAGAGGGTCTCAGCCATGGGAGGCAGGGGATTTGCTCTCTGGGTCTGGCTTAGGGGGCTGCCACCCCCAGCTGCCTCAGACCCCGAGGCCCTAACCCTTTAGGAACCCCAGCACTATTGCTCAGGGCATGGAGCTGGTGCTAGCAAGAGCACTGGTATGTATGTGGGGGTCGGGGGGGTGAAGTCAGGACACTTGGGCTGCTCTTCCTCTAATCTGCTGTATGACCTGCCAGAAATCTTTTTCTGTTATTTTTGCCAACTGGCCAGAGAAATCAGGGAGTTGGTTTAAATCAGGATCATCAAATAGGTTTCCTCTTAAATGTCAATTTGGACCTACTGTTAGAGGTTTAATGATAAAGCTCTTGATACTACCTGTGAGCTTGGAGGGAAGGAATGCTTGGATTGATTGGTGATGTCTGCCATGGGAGTGGGCAGGGCAGAAGGAAGCAAGTGCGCTTGGATCTGCCATCCCCCCAGCAGGAGGTGTCTAAGTGTTTGCTCAGCACCTGTGACACTCTTGTGCCTTCTTCAGAATATGACTGAAGAGGCTTCAGGGAGATGGGGTTGAGGGTTTGGGGTGAATGGTTTGGGTCGATTCATACAGTCTTTGATCTCTGTAATCCCACAGTGTACTGGGGCTTTTCTTAGTCAGGTAAATCCTATTCCTGGAGCTGCAGCCCTCTTCAGAGTCATCACCATGTTGGGGAGGGAGACTGAGGAGGCCTGGAAGTGTTGTCTCTTGCAAAGAGGTGTTGAGGGGGTGGGCCCTGGACTAGAAGGGGGTGGGGTTGACTCTCATTCTACCACTTACAGCTGCATGACTTTGGCCAAGAGGTTTCACCTCTGAGCCTCAGTTTCCTCACCTATAAAAACAGGATAATTACAGCACCTGAGTCCGGTGGTGTGTAGGATCACATGAGATGCCTGTGAAGTTCTGATTACAGCATCCGCCACTCAGTGGGCGCTCAGCTGTTGTTACTGTTCCCAGCACCAGCACCTGAGTCCGGTGGTGTGTAGGATCACATGAGATGCCTGTGAAGTTCTGATTACAGCGTCCGCCACTCAGTGGGCGCTCAGCTGTTGTTACTGTTCCCAGCATCAGAGCTCTGTCTCTGCCTGCTCTGCCCTTGGCAGTGGGGGCCTTGCTGAAGCCTTGTTCCNCCCCCCCCCCCCCCCCCACACACACACACACAGGCATCTCCTTTCATAGGAAGCCTGCATGCAGCTGGCTGTTAGACCTGAGTCCAAAGTTTGGCTGTGCTACTGCTGGCTTGGCAGGTGACCCTGTCTGACCTCCGTGTTTTCATCTTTACCATAGGAATGACAGCAGCCCACCTTCCAGAGGGCTGGGGGAGTAAATTAGAAGAGGCAGTAAAGCCCCTGGCAGACATGTGAGCAGTTTGGATCCTTGTTATTTGTGACACACACGCCTAGAGTGAAAGGAAGCTTAGCGGAGGTGTGGGCTGATCTCACGGGCCTGTCCCCGGCAACTCTGGAATTTTCTAATGAATGAATGAATGAAATAAAAGAAACGTAGGTGCCCCTTAGGTACTTACATGTGGTTCTCAAAGCATATGGAGGGGCCCACGACGTTGGCGGCCCCACTGCAGATTTTAAATGCGAAGAAGTTGGCTGGGCAGGACTTGCTGAGGCCACACTTGGTCTTCACGACCCCTGGGAGGGAAGAGACCGGCCTTGGTGAGTGGCAGCTCGGGAAGGGGCCTGCTGGAGGTGGGATGGGCCGGCCCAGGGAGCCTGCTCAGGACACACTCAGAGGTCTCTTCCTGGAGAAGCCTTTGCTGAGCTCCACGGGCCTCCAACGCCCCATCTAAGCACGCAGCACACTGGCTGTGTGTCTGACTATCCTGGAATGAATTTTTGGGCTTCCCATCACAGCCCCAGCCCCAGCACAGGGCCCTCAGTGGATGCGTGGAGTAACAAGTAGTGGTTAATAACTAGAGTCACGGTGATGAAGGATTCTCCTGAGAACCTCTTTCTTGGGCCACAGCAACCTTTTGAGTGCCCAGAGGCCCCTGTCAACAACCTCTTGGGGGCCCTAGCCTGAAGGGTGGAAGCGCCTCTCTCTAGCCAGGTTCCCTTGGGCACATCTTCAACCTTCTTGCACCTCAGCTTCCTCATCTGTAAAATGGGATACTAAGCTGCCTCCCCAAATGGGTTCTTGTGAGAAGTAAATGAGCACAGGTTAGTGCTCAGTACCTGTGGGCTCTTCTCATCCCTCATTCCTTCCTCACTCATTTACTAAGTGCTGGGCCCTGGGAGCCAACAGGGAGCAGGCAGGTGGCGCCGGCTCTCCCACTTGGTGCTTGCAATGCAATGGACATTTGCTATGTGGCACCTCTCATGACTGTGGCTGATACTCAGACCCATGTGCTCTACACGCACTCCTTACAGGGCAAGCCCAGGAGGCCCATGATCAGCAGGAGACGTGGATGGCACCCCAAGATGCAGTCACTGAGCACTCAGCCCTCAATGGTGTCCTCACAGCTATGACAACATCTGCACTTCCAGCCTAGTGGGCTCTACTTTATGCTAATGCATGCTTTTAGCACCACCTGACAGTTTGGAAAGCGGCATTAGGGATGATTGGGTAAATGTGGAATTAGAGAATGTTTACCCTCAAAGGCAAGGTGGGGCTTGGGCGGCCTTTCTCTCCCCTAGCCCCTGTTCCAGGCATATGGCTGGGCTCTGTCAGTGTGTGTTCAGGAGCAAACCCAGAGGCTTCCTAAGAGAAGCTTGTGCATACAGAGGGCTTGCAGGTGCTGGGCACTGTGGCAAGCACTTTATGTTTATTATCTTGTTAAATCGTCCCAGTAACACCTATGCCTGGCACACAGTAGGCACTCTGTATGTCCTCATTGGATGAACACATAGAGTATTTGTGCCAGGCTGAGCCTGAGGGTGGGAGGGACAATGGGGTCAGGATGATGAGGGTCTCCAGGGCACTCGCTGGCCTGTAGGGAGCCTAAAGGTGAATCAGGAAAATGTACCTCTGGGGGGACACAACCCAATGGTACAAGCTTGGCAGCTGTGGCACCCTTGAATAGGTGAAGATGTCCCTTCCAGAGTGAATGTGGCCCTTGCCGGGGCACCCTGCTTGGCTTGGGGTCAGCCCTAGTGATCTGAGAGGAAAGGCCTGTCCTTGATTTCAGCACCCTCACCTGCTGGATGCAAACCAGGACACTGTCACTCAGAGAACAAGGGCAGGAGTGGAGACACACAAGGGGCTGCTCAGGAGAGAGCGTGGGCATCCAGGCCTGGCTAGGCTCCTTCTCCCTCTAAGCAGGACCCCCAGGGAAGGGGCCCATCCCTGCCCTCGGGTTGGCTGAGTGATGCCAGGGCGATCCCCAACCTGGGCCTGGCTCCTCTTGTCCTGTGAGCCTTGGGGCCCCACCTCCACTGGCCCCCTTACCGAGGCAGGGATTACTTCAGGCCTGAGGGACCACCCGTGGAGTTTGCCCAGAGCCTAATCAACTGCAGCTAAGTCTGATAAACCCGATGTCAACAGCCTGGCTTAAGCAGGCTTTTCCAGAATTGATTTTCTGGCCATCCAGCCTTCCAGGTCAAGCTTCTGGATGAAGGGAGGTGATGCCCAGAGGGTCTCAGCCATGGGAGGCAGGGGATTTGCTCTCTGGGTCTGGCTTAGGGGGCTGCCACCCCCAGCTGCCTCAGACCCCGAGGCCCTAACCCTTTAGGAACCCCAGCACTATTGCTCAGGGCATGGAGCTGGTGCTAGCAAGAGCACTGGTATGTATGTGGGGGTCGGGGGGGTGAAGTCAGGACACTTGGGCTGCTCTTCCTCTAATCTGCTGTATGACCTGCCAGAAATCTTTTTCTGTTATTTTTGCCAACTGGCCAGAGAAATCAGGGAGTTGGTTTAAATCAGGATCATCAAATAGGTTTCCTCTTAAATGTCAATTTGGACCTACTGTTAGAGGTTTAATGATAAAGCTCTTGATACTACCTGTGAGCTTGGAGGGAAGGAATGCTTGGATTGATTGGTGATGTCTGCCATGGGAGTGGGCAGGGCAGAAGGAAGCAAGTGCGCTTGGATCTGCCATCCCCCCAGCAGGAGGTGTCTAAGTGTTTGCTCAGCACCTGTGACACTCTTGTGCCTTCTTCAGAATATGACTGAAGAGGCTTCAGGGAGATGGGGTTGAGGGTTTGGGGTGAATGGTTTGGGTCGATTCATACAGTCTTTGATCTCTGTAATCCCACAGTGTACTGGGGCTTTTCTTAGTCAGGTAAATCCTATTCCTGGAGCTGCAGCCCTCTTCAGAGTCATCACCATGTTGGGGAGGGAGACTGAGGAGGCCTGGAAGTGTTGTCTCTTGCAAAGAGGTGTTGAGGGGGTGGGCCCTGGACTAGAAGGGGGTGGGGTTGACTCTCATTCTACCACTTACAGCTGCATGACTTTGGCCAAGAGGTTTCACCTCTGAGCCTCAGTTTCCTCACCTATAAAAACAGGATAATTACAGCACCTGAGTCCGGTGGTGTGTAGGATCACATGAGATGCCTGTGAAGTTCTGATTACAGCATCCGCCACTCAGTGGGCGCTCAGCTGTTGTTACTGTTCCCAGCACCAGAGCTCTGTCTCTGCCTGCTCTGCCCTTGGCAGTGGGGGCCTTGCTGAAGCCTTGTTCCGACCCCCTGCATTTGAGGCCCTCAGCATTCCTGCCCTCCCCATGCTCTCTCCTTGCTGATCAGTCCCTGAGTCTCCAGCCAAGGTCCCCACTGGAGCTCTGCACCTTGTCGCCTCCTCCACAAGGCACACCTGAAAGGCCACCTCCTCCCTGAAGCCTTCTCTGACCCAATCCCATAGGAAGGAGGTGTCCCTCCAGGAGCCCACAGTGCTTTCCCTGCCTCTCTTGGCACACCTGGCATTTCTCCCCCAACAGACAATCAACCCTTCTGTTTGTCTCTGGGGGCCCCTGGCACTTTGGAGCAGGAACCCTGAGCCAAGCCTGGGGTCTTTGCAATAGGTATAAGGAATACAGCCCCTGCCCTTGGGGCTCCCAGCCAGGCGGGGGCATCAGGGGAGGCAGGGGCAGGGTGTGGTCCAGACTGCAGGGGGAAGACTAGGGAAAGAGGACAGTTGAGCTATGTCCCTACCAGTTTGAATGGCTGAGAGAGGGCCACGCCTGCCACAGGGCTGGGGGGTTTCAGAAGGCGCCATTGGGCTGTGGGAGGAAAAGGCTGGGCAGACTCTGGAGACTTGGGTTTCTCTGGAACCTGCATGCAGGGCAGGGAGGATACCCTGGGACATCTTACCCTAGGGCAAATCTGTGTGTGTGTAGATACTCACGGATCTCCTTGGTGGTGGAGTCTGCTGAAAAGAAGACAGAATCTGGTTAGACAGAAAGCACTTTGGCCCTTTTTGCAAGATGAAGGTTGGGGCTGGGGGCTGGGGGTGGGAAGTGGGAAGAAGGGACTTTAAAATGGCATTGTTGAAGTGAGCTAAAAGTTTCACCTCATCTGGGAGTCCTCTCTCACTTGCTGCTGTCACCCATTCACACACATGCACACACAACACATATACATGCACACACAGACACACGTGTACACACAGAGAAACACACATGTACACACACTCGTGCATATACACATAGACACACGTGCACACACAGACACACACAAGCACAGTCACACACACGTATGCACATACACAAACATGCACACATACATGTACGGGCACACATGACTCTCATGGTTAAAATGAAGCTGGGCTGTGTTGTGAAAACCACTGGAGTCTAAGCCCTAACTCCTAGTGTGTGACTGTGTGTGACATTTAATCTCCCAAGCCTCAGTCTCCTTGACTGCACATGGAGACCATCACAGCCACCCTCATTGGGCTGTGGAGAGATCCAGCAAGATTCAGCTCTAAGGGGCCTAGCCAGGTGCCTGGCCTCGCCCCAGCTGTTGCTGCTGGTTGGGCCGTGTTGGGGCATCTCTTTCCTGACTGTCTGCAGGACCTTTCAGGCCCTCAGTCACTTCCTAACGTCTTGTTATCCTGTGTCCTAGTTGTTTCTGCAGTTTTACGTCAGGTATCCCACCATCCTGGCAGGAAGTCCTAGAGGACAGGGCCCCCAGTAGACACAGAAATGCCAGAGGAGAGACCTCTTCTTTTTGGGGGGACCCCCACACTTACTTTCCGCTTAGTCCTCAGGGGGCTGTCTATCCTGGAGCATCCCCATCCCCTGCCTCCAAGGCCCCAGGAGTAGCATGTGACCCAGGCTGGGTCAACCATATTACATTCCCGTGGAGACGGAGACCTTCCCTGAGTTGACATGTGGCTCTGGCAGAGAGAGAGAATGTGCCTTTTCCAGCTCAGCTGGAAGTCGTGCATCCGGAGAGCCATTACATTCCCGTGGAGACGGAGACCTTCCCTGAGTTGACATGTGGTTCTGGCAGAGAGAGAGAATGTGCCTTTTCCAGCTCAGCTGGAAGTCGTGCATCCGGAGAGCCGGTGGCCATCACGCCTGCTGAGGAGAGAAATCTGCCCGTGGAAGTAGGTTCTGACCTGTTGAGGTTAAGTTCAACAAGCAGAGCCTGGGGATGTAGAGAGACAGGCTCCAGGAGCTTTGTGGGGGCCCCTGGATCAAGCTGCACCTGAAGCCAGGTATTCATGGACTTCCCAGTTCTGCAACTGAAGACATCCTGTTTGGTTGAAACCACTTGGAGTTGTACTCCCATCTGAAAGAACTCTGCCTAATTTGCCAGGTAAATCAGGAGTTCTTAATCTCCCGATTTCTGTGTCACGGATCCCTTTGGTGGTTTGAAAGAGCCTATGAACTCCCCTCTGAATAAATTGATCCCTACTTCCCTTGAGACACTCAGCACTTCCTACTCCAACAGACTTCAAGTTATTAAGAGCACAAAGCAAAATAGATTTGATTACAAAGGAAACCAATTACATATCAATGTAATAATAAAAACAAAAACACATTTGCGCTATAGTAATAGATGCGCTTCTATATTAATGCATTAAATGATGGAGTGGGGGCATGTGCGCCCGGGCTGGGCTGGAGCAAGTGAAAGTTAGACTCCTTTTGGTGCCAGAACACTGTGGTTTTTACGGCCATTTTTCCCGTTGGCTACATTTCCTGCCACTGTGAACACTTCTCCAGACTTGGATCATGTGAATGCACTTTCGTTTTTGTATATTCTGTAATCAAGGCTGTTGGTTGCTCTGATTCAGACCATGAGCAGGGCCACGTGTTCCTCATTTCGGGGTCCCCGGAACCTAACACAGCACTCAACACCCCATAGTCATTTGATGATCGTTGGTTGGAGGTGTTGACTTGCCAAACCCCAGGTAGCTGAGTTCTGAGAGAGAAATAACTACTGGGGTCTCCTTTCAACCACTGTCCCTCTCCCACCTTGGGCTGGGCTCTCTCCTCTAGAGGACACCCCCAGCTCCACACCCTCTCTCAGTGTTGTACACTGACCGGGGCTGTCTCTTCTGAGGCCGTCAGTGCAGCCAAGCCCATCTCTAGTGAGGTTGGGGAGATGGCGGCCATCAACATCTATGTAAACTTATAAATCATCCCAACACAGGCTGTGGTTCATGCTCAATAGGAAGTGGATGGGGTGAGGGACCTCAGACACTCTACCACGGGATTGTGCTAAAAACGGGGCAGCCGTCAGCTGGCCTGGGTCACTACAGATTGTTATGTTTGGCTCTGTCAGTGGAGGTGGTTCTTGTCCCTACTTCCCTTGATACTCAGCACTTCCTACTCCTACAGACTTCAAGTTATTAAGTGCATAAAGCAAAATAGATTTGATTACAAAGGAAACCAATTACATATCAATGTAATAATAAAAACAAAAAATATATTTTTTTGTCCATACAGAGGACAAATTCAGAGGTATAAACCCTTTCCCCTCCCTCCTTCCTTTGATCAGAAAGGATTTAAATCTGGAAAACCTGGTTTCCCATTCCTGTTCTGACATCCCTGAGGGGAACTTGGGTGCGCTTTTAAATCTCTCTGAGCATCTGCTTTCCCAGACCACATGGGAACCACACCAGAAGTCACGCCTGAGTCCACTCCACAACCACATCGTGCATCACTCCACAGGCATTTGTGCAGATTAAATGAGACAGTGCACATAAAGCACCTAGCATCCATCATCCATCCGTCTGTCAGTTTGTCCATCCATCCACCCATCCATCCATCCATCTTTCTTTCATTCAGCACATGTTTACTAGGCACCTGCTCTGTGTCAGGTGCTAGAGAGATGGATGTACTCAAAACAAAATCCTTGCCTTCAGGAAGCTCACATTCAAGGGGGCAGAGACAGGTAACGACTGAGGAACCAAATAAATAAACAACATAATGACAGATGGTGATGGCGTTCTGAAGAAAATACGCTGATGTGAGAGAACCTAAACTAGGGGAGGGGTGTGCGACTATAGCTGGGTTGTCAGGGAAGGCCTCCGAGGAGGTGACATCTGAGCAGAGACCTGAAGGCTGAGAAGGAGTGGGGCATGGAAGGCAGGTGGGAAGGACCTGCATGAAGAGTTTCCAGGCAGACCTCCCTT
>NW_007732737.1:83563-86829 GCF_000696425.1 Galeopterus variegatus
AGCTGGGTTGTCAGGGAAGGCCTCCGAGGAGGTGACATCTGAGCAGAGACCTGAAGGCTGAGGAGTGGGGCATGGAAGGCAGGTGGGAAGGACCTGCATGAAGAGTTTCCAGGCAGACCTCCCTCTGTCCTCCTCTGTCTTCCCTTCTTTCTTGGGGCCACCTTTCCAAAGCGACCCTTGGTCCAGTCACGTGTGTTGCCTGGGCCTTGGAACACTTCTCTGTTCCCCATGGGCTTCAGCCTTCCTGACAGAATGGGGGCTTCCATTCTTGTCCCCCTGGCCCCCAATGGCTAAGGTCCCAAAGGCAGGACACACTTTGCCATGTTTGGCTGTCTCCTGGGTCACCCAGGGATGGATGACCCAGTCCTGTGTCCTCGGCCCCGAGCCCTAGCCGGCAGACCCTGTCCTCGACGGTGAACCCCACTCACCGAGCCAGCGCGGCAGACGGATGGTTTTCACGTTGAAGCTGATGAAGCTGCGAGTACAGATCCACGTGATAACCAGGGCGAAGACGAGGGCCAGGAGGCGAGGCAGACCTGCAGAGCAAGAAGGTGATACCAGGTCCCCCAGCGCCAGGCCTTGTCGCAAGGCTCCAACGCAAGACCACATGCGAGTCCTTCCCAAATCCCTGCAGCGAGGCCACGTGGAGAGACCCCATGTTGCAGGTGCAGACCACACCCCCGCCATGGACCAGAGCATGGGAGCACGTGGTGACACCACGTGTGAATCCATGTGATGGTCAAATGGTGAGAGCATGCTGCCAGATTACGTGGCAACATTCCCCAGAGTGGGTCTTCTGGGAGAGAAAGTTAAAAATGCCCCATTCCTGGGCTTTACTTAGCCCTCCAGAGCTTGGCTTTCTAGTGATGTAGCCTGGGAATCCGCACTTTTATACGGCCCCCTGGGCTGAGGCTGCGAACTGCAGCAGGAGAGCAGGAGGTGGGCTCTGGGAGGCGAGTCCTGGAGCAGGAAGGCTGTGTCAGTGCTCAGGGCAGCCAGTGTGCTGTGTGGCCTTGGGCAGGAGCTCAGCCTCTCTGAGCTGGAGTCCCTCAGTCACAGGGTGGACACTGTAACACCGTGCCACTGGGCTTACGGCTTGTCTGGGGGATGTTGTAGTTGTCACAGTAGGCAGCCTCCCGGGTGGCTGGGGCTGGGGCTGCCTTCCACATTTTCCATCAACTCCCCTCAAAGCCTCCACAAATAACCACCCGCTGGACTTGCTGGGCAGCTTTGAGACAAATCACAGCTTCCCGCCTCCCCTGCCTCACAGCCAGGTTGCTCCCTGACCCCCCACATCATTGGGGAGCAGCCCCACACATGGGGCCGAGCCAGTCACATCTCCCTGTCCCACTGCTTTTCCTTACGAGGACCAGAAAATGGGCTCCATTTCACCTCCCAGCTCAAGGAACTCTGGCCGGCGCCCGCTGCCTTCCAAATCAAATCCGTCCGTCCTAGTCTGACCCTAGTCCCTCCCTCTGACCTTCTCCGTATAACTATTGCTCCTCAGCCTTGAATTCAGCCTGTGGCCTGTGCTGGTCTCTGCCTACTTGGGGTGGGGGAGAAAGCCCCCTGAATTCCATGGGGTTGGGCCCAGGTCTGTGGAAGTCCTCATCTTCTAGGGCACAGAGTGGCTCTGGGCACCCAAAATTTCAGAATTATACAGCACTCATCTTGTGCCAGGCACTGTATGAACCGCTTTTAAATACATCATCTCAGTTCATCTGCACAGTAACTCAATGTGCTAGATGCTATTTATTACCCCATTTTACAGATAAGGAAACTGAGGCTCAGAAAGGCAGTCACTTCTCCGTGGTCACTCGGCTAGTAAGTGACAGAAGTGGGGTTTGAACCTAGGGAAGTAAGCTGACTCCAAAACCAGTGCTGCTGACTCCTCACAGCCGTTTGGGAATATAAATGGGGCGTGTGCATTGCCTGTTTGTGCCTCGGTTTCCCTATCTGTACGAAGGGGATGTGTTCCTCGTGCCCAGCCCTGCGGCATGTTTCTAGAATAGTCCTCCTTGAGGGTCAATCCCTGTGATCCCAGCTGGATGGGGCAACTGAGCTGGAATTTCTCCAGCCCTTCAGCCTAGAGGCAGGGCTGCCTCTTCTACTCTCCAGGCTCCCTCTTGATCGGTTACCTCCTGGAATTCTGGCCTGACCGTTTGGGAACAGATACATCCCACCCACCTCTGAGCTCACGATGGGGGACACTGCTGACAGAAAAATGACTCTAAAGCCAGTTCCAGAGCCCAACCTTGAGAATCCTCAGAACCTGGTCCTACCTGACACTCGCATCCTTGTCCAGCAGACGAGCAGCTCGGGGTCAGCTTCAACCTACGGAGAGAAGGAAATCAAGCTGGAAACTGGCATCGGGGCTCACCACCTGCCATCTGAACAGGGGAGCGGTTCCCCTCTGGCCCGCTCTGCCTCTGCCTTGCCTTCACTCTTGCCCCCGGGATTTTATATTTGATTCACCCTATCTTTTAAAACTGCAGATTAGAAAGTAGAAGAAGGTGCAGTCTGGCAGCCACTGTCTCTTGGAGGATTTAATTTATTCACTCATCCATCCATCCATTTGTTCATCCCTCTGTCCACTCACCCATCCACCCATCCACCCGTCCATCCACCCTTCTGTCCCTGCAGCCAGCCGGCCAAGAGATGTGGAGCTGGCTAGTGCAGTGAAACCTCCAGGGAGCAGACACTCCAGTGATCTTTATTGATGCACCACAATGAAGGGTACCTGGAACTCGCGTGTTACAGGTGAATTTGCGCCAGGTGCTGTATGCGCGTCATCTCCTTTAATCCTCACAACCTCCATTTTAGGGCAGAGCAAGCGAAACTCACCATGGTTAAGCTCAGGGTTATTCAGCTGGCAAGGGGGAGAGCCAGAATTTGGATTCAGGTCTTCAGCTGCCAAATCCCTGGCACACTCCACAGGTCCCACTGTCAATACTTTTTGCCTCAGAGGAGAGTTGACACCAAAGTTGCCTCTGTTCTTGAGTCCCTGGCTGTCCTTCTCCCCACCCATCTCCTGTGTCACCCCCGAGGTGCTGGGTTGTCACCAGTGATTCAGCAGCTTTGAACCCCCAGGAGGTCTGTGGAGACTTAGGGAAGGGAGCGCAGAGCCGGCCTCTGAGGGCCTCTGGCGGCAGTGGCCTTCCCTGACTGTGATGACTTTGCCCCCACCTCTCTTCCTGGCCCTTCCCCACCCCAGAATCTTTATCTTAAGAATCCATCTCAACAGACGTGGTCTCCTAAGCCCAACT
>NW_007732737.1:87335-87773 GCF_000696425.1 Galeopterus variegatus
CAGTCAGGAGCAGAGGTGGAGGGGGCTGGGGAGAAGGAGGTAGAGTGAGAGAGAGAGAGGTAGAAATGGAAAGAAAGAATGAGACGGAAGCAGAGAGAGGGAGAGAGACAGGGATGGACGGTAAGGAAGAGACCGAGACAGAGAACAAGTCCTTTGGAGATGCACACACAGATTCAGAGACAGAGAAGAGAGCTAGGACGCAGAGAGAGGGCGGGGGCACATACCTGGGCAGGGGGCTAGCGTCTTGCTGGCATGCCCATGCCGAGCAGGGATTCTGGCTTCAGGGCGGGGGGAAGGGAGGAGGACGGAGGAGCAGGGGTCAGTCCTGGCTGGGCCGGGAGGTCTCCCAGCCTGATGTCATTCCTGGCTGAATCCCGGGCTACCCACCCAGCACATGCAGGGTTCTCTGGTCTCTTGAGTCCCCAACCTGCTCACCCC
>NW_007732737.1:87797-96361 GCF_000696425.1 Galeopterus variegatus
GGCTACCCACCCAGCACATGCAGGGTTCTCTGGTCTCTTGAGTCCCCAACCTGCTCACCCCACAGACTGTGGGCGCTCTGGAGCTGAAGCCCAGCATTGGCCTGCTGGGGCCGGGAGGGGGAATGACACCTGGCACAGGTATGCAGGGAGGGGCAGAAGTTTCCTCTGCAGCCACCCAAATCTGAAATAGTTTTTCTCCTTCCTCCTGCCAGAGATAATTGCAACCTGTTATTCAGGTTATGAAATTGCCCAGCAAAGTCACAGGAGAAAAGCCCTACAGTCCTAGCCTGGCTGGCCTAGGCTCAGATAAGGGAGCCCCAGGGTAGTACGTGCTCAAGGGGAGGGGGGAGGGGAGGGGGAGGGGAGGAGATAGTATGAGGATGGGGAGTGGGGCACGGGAGGGCATGAATTGCTGCAAGCTGCCCCACTCCTCCCTGACTTGAGGGCCCGTTGTCCACCCTTACTGTCCTTGGGCCTTTCCCTCTGTCCTGTACTTCCCTATGTCTCCCTTCTGATTCAAGGCCATATGCATAAGCTCCAAGCATGCCCTTCTTTTCCATGGCAGGTCTTGTCTCCTGCAGTAAAAGCTCGATGAATATTTGGAGACTGAACAAATCGGATTCTTGCACAGTCCTGGAAGGTTAGGATAGTTAAATCACCAGATGGAGAAGGAAGCTGATGTTCAGAGAGGGCAAGTGACTTGTCTGAGGCCACATGGCCAATTGTGGAATTCATTCCTGAAGCATTCTCTGAGTGTCTGTGGGAAAGCAGGTGGGGTACCAGGCACAGGCGATATGGCAATGAGTGAGATGAGCTGTGGAGTGTCCTGGGCCTTTGCACTTGCTAGTCTCTCTGGTTGACACTGTCCCTTGCCTCTGCCTGGAAGGTGCCTATTCATCCTTCAGGCCTCAGTGTAAGAAATCACATCCTCTGGGAAGCTTTCCCTGACCCTCCAAGTCAAGATTAAATACCTACCTGTTCTCCTGGGTGGGGGTGCATCCATCATGGCACCCCATGCTGTCATAAGGAATGTGATTTCCTGTGATTGGTTCAGGAGTGAGCATGGGATTCAAGCAAGGCCAATTAGTCTTCCCTGGGATAGATGTATGGAAACTGGGGAGAGAAAAGCTTTTTTCTCCCTGGAGATGCTAAGCTAGATGTCTTTAGTCTGGGGTTGCTGGGGTCCCTTTCTCAGCCACTACAATATGTCACTTCCTATTGTAGACATGTCCTGCCAGAAGAGGCAAATGCAGGGCATGTGGTCTTGGTCTTGAAAGAATCAGGTAGTGAAACACTTGTGATGCTGGGAAAGAAGAATGAATTTTGGGATCAGACAGACCTGGGTTTGCCACTTACTAGTTGTGTCGTTTTGGGGCACACCTCTCTGGGCCTTGATGTCCTCCTTTGTAAAATGAGGGGAATGCTATCTACCTGTCCTGGAAGGGCTGTCAGGCAGGGAGGCAAGCTATCTAGAAGGGATCTGCAGGCCTGACAGCAGCACCCATCCCCTCCCTGTTGGCAGGCCCCATTCACCCCTGCTGCTTCCTGCTAGTGCACCTCCATGGCAGGATTCCCATATAGATGTTTGTTCTTTGTGCAGGACCAAAATGTCCTCACAGCTTCTCTCTGCCTGCTTGTTTGTGACATTTCTTAAAGGCCCCGCAGGAGCCGGAACATCAGCTTCTTCCTGTTTCCTGGAGCCCTCTGTACACAGGTGCCTTTCAGCTCAACCATGACCTGTCCCAGCGCCAAGGTAGACAGGGAAAGGGTTAGTGTCCCTGCAGGCTGGGAAGGTTGAGCAGAGCACCCTGGTGGAGAAATAAGTGGGTGTTCTCCCTGCCTAACCCTGGCTCCTGGTCCTCCTGTGGCTTCCTAACAATCCCCCCATTAAGACGCCTTGTCATGCTTCACAGTGAGCCCTGATTTGGGGGCTTCCCCTCCAGGCAGCAGCTCTGGAGCGTCTTCTTCATGGGCGTCCCGGCGCTAGCACTAAGGCGGATAGTAGGTGTGCAGTAGGTGTTGCTGGCAGGAAGTTGGTGGCTTCCTGCATAGGAAAGGCCATCAGGAGTATCCCTCATCTAAAAGGCTCCTGTCTTTTCACCGCATGCCCAACATTTTCTCCAGGGTCGAATTCTGCCCAGAGGACACTCTCAGACTTTAGAATCTAACCTGCTGCTTCTGGAAATTCAGGCTCCGCCATTTTCCTCATCATCCCTGGAAGGGGGGATGCTGTCTGTTCTTCCATGGGCTTCTTTCTGTTCTGCTCATCTCTGCCACCACCCTACGTGGGTGGGGATTCATTGCAAGGGGCGAATCCTGTGTGCGTAGGTGTGTGAGATGGAGGCTCACAGAGATAACGACAGTGCCTAAGGGAGACAGACCCAGGAGGAAAGAGACAAGACAGAGGCATCAACAGAACAAAAAAGAAGCAGACACTAAGAGACGGCAAGTGACAGACATATTGATAGACACACACATGAATGCACATGTGGGTCTGGGTGCTGCTTTAGGGTCCTACCTGGAAACAGGGGATGTTCACAACCCTACCCAAACCCAGTTGGCCCTTGCCATGAATTTGCAATCAGCCTCCAAAGCTGTCCTGAGCACCCACGATCATGGCCCAGGCCTTTGTGAAGTAATCAAAGTAACAAGAGGCCACCTTTCATTCTCTAAATGGTCCTTCTAATAAAGCCCTGGAATTTACAGGCAATTATTGATTGTGTCACCAATACAGAGGGAGATAAACAGTGAATAAATCCATAAACAATAAGGCTGGTGGCTCGAACAATTTGTTCCAGTGACATTTATTTTGGAAAGAAATAAGCCTATTATTTTCGTTATGCCCTGTTTTGATTTTATTTGTTGGTTTTAATGGTCTTTTCGATCTCTGGCCAATGGTGGCATTATTGGCCCATTTTGGAAAGAAATAAGCCTATTATTTTCGTTATGCCCTGTTTTAATTTTATTTGTTGGTTTTAATGGTCTTTTCGATCTCTGGCCAATGGTGGCATTATTGGCCCAGTAAGAGCTGCATAGCAAGAAAGGCCATCTGCCTGCTTGATATGAAGATATGAAAAGGTACAGGGTTCAAGAAGATATGAAAAGGTACAGGGTTCTGAGGTTACTCCCCAAGTTCCTGGGGTGTTTCCCAGAATAAGACATTAAACACCATGTGTTAGGCACTGGTCTGGGACTCTTCCTTATTTTAACCAATTTCATCCTACAGCAGCTCAGTGAGAAAGGTGGGGAGACTGAGGCACCGGGTGGCCAGGTCACACAGCTGGTAAGAGTCGGAGGAAGAAGAATCTTGGAGGTGAACCCAGGCAGTTTAACTCAAGAGGCCGGAGTCTTAGCAACCTTGCTCAGCTCCTTGAGCATGGGTTGGCGGTTTTCTGTAAAGAACCAGGTAGGAAATATCTTGGGCTTTGCAGGCCATTTGTTCTCAGCCATGACAATTCAACTCTGCCACTGTAGTGGTAAAGCTGCTGTCGACAGTATGTAAGTGAGTGAATGTGGCTGTGTTCCAATAAAACTTTATTTATAAAGAATGGTGGAGGGCTGCCCTTCGCCCATGGGCTGTAGTTGACCAACCTCTACTCTAGGTGTAGCCCCTTTTAGCTCAAGGTGCACACGAGCCCCAGGGGCTCCCCTTGCTGGCTCAGCCAAGGTGATGGAGAAGGGAGGCTTCCTTGGGATAAGAGAGAGTTCTGAGGTTCAGTGTCTGGGAACCCCATCCCCCTCATCAGCTAGTGCCCTCCTCAGGGGGTGGGTCCATGGGCCCCCTGTTCACTTTGCTGGGGTCAGCTGCCTGTCCCCTGCCCTCACGTGGGTTTTCAGAAGGACTTTCCTCCTAGTTCACCCGACTGAGATCATCACCTGAAGGTGTGTCGCTCTGTATCTGGCCCCGAGGAGTCCCCAGTAAAGGGCAGCTCTAGTTACATTTCCACCCTCAGCTTTGCAGAGGCCTCATCTGGCCTGCGAATTAGGAGTCCATATAAGATGATGGTTAAGAATGGGGGCTGTGGAGCCCCATCTGGGTCCTGCCATGGATTGTGGACACAGTCCTCTCCCAGCCTCAGTTTCTTTGTCTGTACATGGCCACCATAATCTCTACTTCAGCGAAGATTAAATGAGAGGGTGCACCCAAAATGCACTGCCCAAGTGACAGTTGTTAATCAGGCAGGCCCCTTGCCCCCTCCCTTGGGGAGGCTCCTGTGCCCTCTACCATTCCTGTCAAGGAGGCAGAAATCCCTCTAGGCTGGGAGAAGAGATGTGCTTGAAGGGGGATGGGTTCCTGCAGGTCCTGACAGAGCAGCTGCAGAAAGGAGGAAGCCATCTGGCCAAATATACTGTCCTTTCCCTTCCCTCCAGGGTCCGAGAGGATGGGGCAATCTCAGGGTGCTGGACGCCTTCAGGTTCCAGAGGCCAGTTGGTGCGACCAGAATTTCTCTTTGCTGAGAGCCTGACTGTGTATCACCAGAGAGGACTAATTGGAGTAATTGGGTGGGGCTGCCTGGAGCATCTGGGTTTATCCCCTGGTCACAGCAGGCCTCATGCTGGCCCATCTGAATCACTTCAGCAGGTCAAACATAAAGAAATACACCTCACCCCCAGTGGGTAATTCTATTCCTTTATGTCAGAGGCAGCTGGGCTCTTTGATTAACCAAGATGGCAGCTTCCACAATGAAGTCAATGAGGTCTTCGGAAGGCATTAGTAGATAAGTCTCACCTAGGGAAGCATGGGGTCCAGAGATCTCACGAAGAGAGAGACAATCTGAATAATAATCACAATAATAATTCTAATAAGTATGATTATTACTCTTCCAATATTGAGCCCTGTGTCCTTTTATTTAATATTCCTAGTAATCTTGTCAAGCAGACTCTTTTTATTAACTGTGTTTGCCCAGTAAGGAAACTGAGGCTTAGCAAGAGTAAGCGACTTTCCCAGGGTCACATAAGTGGAACGACTTATGCAATATTGCCATCCCATTACTTTAGTGACTGTAGTTACATGAAGTAGGGATGTTGGAGCGAGGGTGTGGTGAACTGCTGTTGCCTTGGGCATCAGTCCAGCATCCATTCCCCCATCTTCTGGTGACCACCCTGATTTTCCTTTGGGAATCAACCCCTTCCTCCCGTTCATTTGGGTAGAGTTGACCCCATTCTCTGGCTCCATGGGTGGCCACATGGCCCAGGCCTATGCTGTTGCCTTGGGCATCAGTCCAGCATCCATTCTCCCATCTTCTGGTGACCACCCTGATTTTCCTTTGGGAATCAACCCCTTCCTCCCATTCATTTGGGTAGAGTTGACCCCATTCTCTGGCTCCATGGGTGGCCACATGGCCCAGGCCTAGCTGAAGAGTGTGGTCCATCCGTTGGTCACAGAGATGGGATCAGACATGGACAGATGACCCAAGCCCAGAAGGTCAGAGCCCTCCTGGGGCCTTTGATGAACTTGCCAGGAAAGAGGAGCTACCTTTTTGCTGAGATTGCTAAGTCAAGATGACCCAGAACTGGACATTTTTTTCAGGTTAGAATTAATTTTATTTTATTTCATTTTTGTTAGTAAATTTCTTAAAAAATTTTATCAATGTAAACACTTTTGGTGGCATTTTACCAGTTTCTCTTTACCCACCCCCAGAACTGGAAATGTGGGTGGGTGTCTTTGCCACCACATGAGGACAGCCTGCTTGAGAATAAAGCAACATGGAGGAAAGGCTCCCAGAGATAGAGATAAGGTCCTGGGGGTGTCCTTTGAGCCTCCAGACCCAGCCTTGCATGTAGTCAGAATTACCACTGGACTTTTCTGTCCTATGTGCCAGTACAGATCTTTGATTTGTTGGGCTGTTTTGAGTTGGTTTCTGTCACTTGCACCCAGAAGAGTCCTACCTGATACACAAAGATTTTTCCATTTCAAACCATAGTTATATTGGTGAGAAAGACTCAAATTAAATTCCCACCCTACCCCTTCCCTCTTGAGGTTTGAACACCTCAGTCCTTGTGGGACCTAAAAACAATCAGGCTAACTCTTGGCCTTTTTTCTGTCTTTTGCAACAGCCTNACGACTTATGCAATATTGCCATCCCATTACTTTAGTGACTGTAGTTACATGAAGTAGGGATGTTGGAGCGAGGGTGTGGTGAACAGCTGTTGCCTTGGGCATCAGTCCAGCATCCATTCCCCCATCTTCTGGTGACCACCCTGATTTTCCTTTGGGAATCAACCCCTTCCTCCCGTTCATTTGGGTAGAGTTGACCCCATTCTCTGGCTCCATGGGTGGCCACATGGCCCAGGCCTAGCTGAAGAGTGTGGTCCATCCGTTGGTCACAGAGATGGGATCAGACATGGACAGATGACCCAAGCCCAGAAGGTCAGAGCCCTCCTGGGGCCTTTGATGAACTTGCCAGGAAAGAGGAGCTACCTTTTTGCTGAGATTGCTAAGTCAAGATGACCCAGAACTGGACATTTTTTTCAGGTTAGAATTAATTTTATTTTATTTCATTTTTGTTAGTAAATTTCTTAAAAAATTTTATCAATGTAAACACTTTTGGTGGCATTTTACCAGTTTCTCTTTACCCACCCCCAGAACTGGAAATGTGGGTGGGTGTCTTTGCCACCACATGAGGACAGCCTGCTTGAGAATAAAGCAACATGGAGGAAAGGCTCCCAGAGATAGAGATAAGGTCCTGGGGGTGTCCTTTGAGCCTCCAGACCCAGCCTTGCATGTAGTCAGAATTACCACTGGACTTTTCTGTCCTATGTGCCAGTACAGATCTTTGATTTGTTGGGCTGTTTTGAGTTGGTTTCTGTCACTTGCACCCAGAAGAGTCCTACCTGATACACAAAGATTTTTCCATTTCAAACCATAGTTATATTGGTGAGAAAGACTCAAATTAAATTCCCACCCTACCCCTTCCCTCTTGAGGTTTGAACACCTCAGTCCTTGTGGGACCTAAAAACAATCAGGCTAACTCTTGGCCTTTTTTCTGTCTTTTGCAACAGCCTAATTCTTGATGGCTTCCCTACCAGAAGCCATGCTACTCCTGACATGTTCACTGGATGAATACTCCTCTACACAGAAACAATCATGCCTGCAGAACAATCAAGTCCTTGGCACTGTGCCTGGGTACCAGCCTCTCCCTGGCCCTGCTCCCAGCTCCCATCTCCATGCCTCTGCCCATGCAGTTTTCTCCACTAGGGCTGCCATCATCTCTTCTCTCCAGGGGAACCCCGTACTATGTGGCATGTGGCCTCCTTTGTAAGGTCCCCTTGGAGCTAGAGTGCCTGGCTGCAAAGCCTTTCTCTACCACTAACAGCCCTGCCACCTTGGACAGTTTACTTCACCTCCTTAGGCCCCAGCAGTTCACTTGTTGTCTTAGTCTGTTCTGTGTTGCTATTACAGAACTACCTGAGACTGGGTGATTTATAAAGGAGAGAGGTTTACTTGGCTTATGATTCTGGGACAGTGTTTACTTGGCTTATGATTCTGGGACAGCTGATTCAGGCTGCTTCTACTCAAGGCAGAAAGCGGCAGGCAGCTGCCGGGTACAGGCAGATCACACGGCAAGAGGAGGCAGGAGAGAGAGAGAGTGGGGAGGTGCCAGGGTCTATTAAACAACCAGCTCTTGTGGGAACTAATAGAGCAAGAACTCGTTCATTAATCCCCCTCCCCCAGGGAGAGCATTAATCCATTCATGAAGGATCCGCCCACATGACCCAAACTGTCACATTGGAGATCAGATTTCCACGAGTTCTGGGAGAACAATACATCCAAACTCCATCACCTGTAAAATGCGGATGATAAGACCTACCATGCAAAGTTATTGCATTTCAATGAGATCACTCACATGAGGTACTTGACGCCATTCTAGACAGAGTCAACCCTTCATACACATCGCCTGTTATTGTTGTTTGTGTTGATCACATAGAACTTGTACACATCTCTCTTACACTGCTGCCCCTGACTCCCTGTACTCAGTCATCAATGTGACTATTTTGTCCAATAGACTGAGAGCATCCTGAGATAGTGTCTAATCATTTCTAAACTCCTAGTACCATGCACGGTGCCTGTGCACAAGCAGCTGCTCTGCTTTGGCGATAGCACTCTCCCGTATTCTGCACCTGCTAGGTGCTGGCATAGTGGCAGGTGCTTCACACACATTGTCTTTTTCAAGACTCCCATCAGTCAAACCCCAAGGAATTTATTAATGCCCCTATTCTTTTGAGAGTAGGGAGGCTCAGACAGTTGAGGCAGCTTGCCCAAGAAAACACAGCTGGTAAAAAGGCAGAGTTGGCATTCCAATGCCAACGGTCAGAGGTGCTGAACCAATGACTTCTCCACCTTTGTCTTCCCGGACCATGCCCTGCTTCCCAGAGCCTCTGAAAGTCAGGGATTGGTACCAACCACAGGAAGGTCTGTGTGCCACCTGCCCATACAGGCTGCCCACTGCCCACCCAAAGCCACAATAGGCCTGCCAACGTAATAGATGTGTTGGTCTTGTACAATGAGAAGCAGCTGCCCCAGCCCAAGGACATGTCGGCAAATCATGACTTTGAGCATCTCC
>NW_007732737.1:97361-99447 GCF_000696425.1 Galeopterus variegatus
TCATTAATCCCCCTCCCCCAGGGAGAGCATTAATCCATTCATGAAGGATCCGCCCACATGACCAAACTGTCACATTGGAGATCAGATTTCCACGAGTTCTGGGAGAACAATACATCCAAACTCCATCACCTGTAAAATGCGGATGATAAGACCTACCATGCAAAGTTATTGCATTTCAATGAGATCACTCACATGAGGTACTTGACGCCATTCTAGACAGAGTCAACCCTTCATACACATCGCCTGTTATTGTTGTTTGTGTTGATCACATAGAACTTGTACACATCTCTCTTACACTGCTGCCCCCAACTCCCTGTACTCAGTCATCAATGTGACTATTTTGTCCAATAGACTGAGAGCATCCTGAGATAGTGTCTAATCATTTCTAAACGCCTAGTACCATGCACGGTGCCTGTGCACAGCAGCTGCTCTGCTTTGGCGATAGCACTCTCCCGTATTCTGCACCTGCTAGGTGCTGGCATAGTGGCAGGTGCTTCACACACATTGTCTTTTTCAACACTCCCATCAGTCAAACCCCAAGGAATTTATTAATGCCCCTATTCTTTTGAGAGTAGGGAGGCTCAGACAGTTGAGGCAGCTTGCCCAAGAAAACACAGCTGGTAAAAAGGCAGAGTTGGCATTCCAATGCCAACGGTCAGAGGTGCTGAACCAATGACTTCTCCACCTTTGTCTTCCCGGGCCATGCCCTGCTTCCCAGAGCCTCTGAAAGTCAGGGATTGGTACCAACCACAGGAAGGTCTGTGTGCCACCTGCCCATACAGGCTGCCCACTGCCCACCCAAAGCCACAACAGGCCTGCCAACGTAATAGATGTGTTGGTCTTGTACAAGGAGAAGCAGCTGCCCCAGCCCAAGGACATGTCGGCAAATCATGACTTTGAGCATCTCCCACCCTAGGGAAGTACCAGTGAGGAAGTTAGGCCCCAAATTCCTACTGTAATGGAGTTGCTGGGTAAGCGGCTGGGCCTGTGTGTGAATGTAGAGTTGAGCTCAGAAAGAGCTGTGTAAACGATGGCCACAGGGCAGAAACCCCTAAGCCTCGAGGTTCACAGCAGATGGATAGATGGACAGACTGGGGCAAACACCGGGCAAAGCCAAACTCCTGCCAATGGCTGTGCTTGGCCTGGGCATAACCTCCCTGCTGACCTGGCCTCCTGCCAGCTCCTTCCCCCTCTCGCCTGAACTGGCCCTCCTCCTGCCCTCCCCACACTCTCCCTTCTCTTAGCTTCTCCATTGCCCTAACACCACCCCTGCCCTCCCATCGCCTAAGGTCCCAGCATTCCTTAACACACTTAGTCTCCTCAGAGAAGTCTGTCCTGACTCCCAGGCTATCTCCACAGCATATATCAAAATTGTTCTGAAAATGACTGTGCAAATATTTTTTACTTTTTGACTAAAACCATATATGTCTGTTACCCTGTCCTGTGAATCACTGTATCTTATTTACCTGACATGCAGGAAGTGCTGAATTAATGATCATTGGATGAATGATCTGGAAGGGCACTTATGTACCCAGCCTGCCTGCTTCTAGTCATGGACTTCGAATCAACTGCACCCCAGAGGCAGTGTAGCGTAGTGGTCAGGAGCACAAACTTAGCAGCCAGACTGCCAGGCAGGTTATTAAATCTCTCAGTGCCTTGGTTTCCCATCTGCAAAGCGGGAGTAGTAACAGTACTTTCCTCCTAAAGGTGATATGAAGATTAAATGTTATTATATAGAGAGCACTTAGCACAAACAGGTGCCATTTCATGTGTTCTAGTGATTATCATAGATGTCTGGACAGGCCCATTCTAACAGGGATTGATAGAAGATATTCAGGCTATCACTTCCATTTTACAGATGAGAAAATTGAGTCTTAGTGAAAGAAAGGGACTAGCCCAAGCATTTACACATCTAGAAAATCTCTCAAGACCATGTACCTTTGTCATAACTTTTCAGATAATTATTTTCAGAGAAAAATGAGATCTGGGGCCAAAGAACAATACTCCTTTCTTCTTTATTCATCCTTCAAATATTTGTGTGGCTCATAATTGATGCTCGGAATGTGTTTTTTTGAATGAGTAGGTG
>NW_007732737.1:100616-104290 GCF_000696425.1 Galeopterus variegatus
GGCTCACGGGCTCCTTGAGTGGGCCAGCTGCTCCTGGTCCTGCCCAGGCTGTGCCCTCCTTTGACTGGGTTTGCCATGCACTCTCCCTGCCCTGTTAAACAATCTCACAAGGAAGGAGGAAGTTTATCTAAGTGCTTGCTTGGAAGGAAATGAGTCTAAAGTCTTGCCTGGCTGAGGAGTGGCCTGGAACCTGGCTAGGGCTGGGGGAGAAGGGCTGTGCTAGTTATTTTCCCTACAGAGCATCCTGGTGTTGGCAGGGGAGGGTTGGGTAGGGATTTAAGCAACTTAATCATGAATCTGCCTTAAAAAACAACAAAATCCCCCAACCCCATACTGACAAGCTCCCAGGCCCTGGCGGGTGGGGTGGGGCTGGTGGAGCCAGTTGGTGAAGATGTTGACCACCTGCTGCAGCCTCTGGACTAGCGAGGGGCTACTGGAGGCACTGGCAGGGGGAGGTGAGCCTGGGGGAAGAAACTAAGGCAGACCTCGGATGCAGCTGGGGGCAGTGCAGGAGGGGGTCAAAGGCCACTGTAAGATCCTGAGCCTGATGGTGGAAAGCGGGGACCCCTCGATCAAGACTGAGAATCATGATTCTCATTCCCAAGACCTTTCCCCTTAGCAAGCGTTCTTGCCCGGGAAGGCACATCGGTCCTCATGCACACGGGCTTCTGGGTGCCTTCCCCTCTTGTTATCGACTCAGGATGTGTGGCCCCCTTGGAATAAATATCCAGGGATGTAAGGTCCAGTAGCTGGTGAGGAAGTAAAGACAAGTTCCCAGGAACTGTTGTGAAGGAAGAGCAGGGAGTGGTCCCTGCTGGGTGAGGCAGCTGGTGCCTGGGGTGGCCCCGGTCTTGCTGCTCTGGCTGCCCATCCCCAGGTAGGCATGTGGGCTCCTGGGGGTGGCCCTGGGATGGGCAGTGCTTTCCTGTGTGCTGACTGGCTTTAGGACTGGCCTTGTACTCTGCCCCATCTCCTCCCCTTCTCTGCCTGGACAGCTCTGCCCCTGGCTAGCGTATTGTTCTCATTTGGATTTGGCCTCCAATGTCATCTCCTTGGGGAGGCCCCCCTGACCTCCCCCTTCCCAATGTAAACAAGCATAGGGGAGTAAAAGTGGCTTCACCCCCTCGTTCTGGGTTTCTTGATTGGGCTACGAATCAAGTTGACAGTAAACAGATTAACAGGAGAAAAGGTATACAAATTTATTATGTGCATGAAAGAAAAGTGAATACCCCCAAACCCAGTGAGATCTAAAAGCTTCCTTCCTCACTTCCCCCTCTAACCCTCTCTTCTACTTCCCTCTTCCACTTTTAAGGAAACTGTGATGACATTGGGCCCACCTGGATAATCCAGAATACTATATATACTATCTTAAGGTGGGCAGATTAGCAACCTTAATTCTATCTGTGACCTTAATCCCTCTTTGCCATGAAACTTACATATTCACAAGCTCTGGGAATTAGGATGTGCACATCTTTGGGGGCCATTATTCTGCTAATCACAGGTATAATCATGTTTTATTTTCTTTATAGCACTTATAACAGCCTGAGATGACATTTCCTATTTACTTTAGCCTGTCTCACTCTACTGGAAAGTGAATCTCATGAGGGCAGGACCTTGCTGCAGGGGCTGCTCACTAGAACAGTGGCTGGAACTCAACAGGAGCTCAATAAAGATTTGCTGAATGACTGAATGAGTGCTAGGTCATTTCTGCATCAATGTCAATACAGACAGCACTGGTCTGGGAGCTAGGAGCTGTGACCCCCACTTCACCCTGTGAAGTTGTGCAACTTGGGGCCTTCCATCCCCATCTCTGGGTCTTAGGCATTCTTATAGCAGCCCAGGGAGGAAGGGAAGACATGAGGCCGTCTCCCTAAGGGCTTCATGTCTTGGAAGAGTTAATTACGTCATGAAGTCATCCCTTGCTTTCCTTCCAGTGGCAAAGGCCCCACTGAAGCATTAACCTGAGAAGTGTCTGGGGGGACATTCTCCCTGGTGTTCACTCAGAGGAATGAGCTGGGTCTGGCATTGGTGCTGGTTCCTGTGCATGCCACCACCCTGCCCAGCTCACCATGCAGGTGGAGAATATGGGCCCTGAGTCAGACAGGTCTGGATGTGTGTCCTGACTCCGCTATTTACCATCTGGGTCCCCTTGGTGAATGACCTCTCCTCAAGCCTCAGTTTCCCCTTCTATGAAGTGGGATAATATGGTTTCAATGTTTGTCTCCTCCAAAGCTCCCCAATATGGTATTTGAAGGGTGGGGGTCTTTTAAGAGGTGATTGGATCATGAGGACTATGCTGTCATGAATGGGGATTAATGGGTTCATGGATTAATGGGTTATCACTGGAGCAGACTGGTGGCTTTATAAGGAGAGGGAGAAGGCACATTAGTATGCTCCCATCCCCTCACCATGTGGTTCTCTGTGCCACCTCCGGACTCTGCAAAGAGTTCCCACCAAGAAGAATGCCCCCACCATATCTGTATCCCCGACTTTGGACATCTCAGCCTCCAAAATTGTAAGAAATAAATTTCTTTATGAATTATTCAGTTTTAGATATTCTGTTAGAAGTGACAGAAAACTGAGTAATATATAGGATGACCCCTGCAGACAGGGTGGTTACTGAGAATAGAGTAAGAAAGGACATTGGGAGGGCCTGGTCCGTAGTAGCTCGGTGCACTCTGACTGTGATCATCATCACTTCTTACTGGTGTGTCATCTGCAAATTTGACTTTCCCAGAGAAAGTTTCCGGGAAGCCTTCTGTTCTCTCTCAGATGACAGCATTGAACAAGTGGAGGTCAGGGTCAAGTGTGGATACAGGATTCGGTGGGAGGTCTTGAAAGTTCAAAGATTGGTGTTTGACGGTTGAGTCATCATTTCCCTGGTGTGTGGCTGGTGCCAAAGGCTGACGCAGTAGTGAGGAGGAGCTGGGAACTGTCCCCATCCCTTTCATTGCCAATGGACTCTGCCACCAGCCAGCTGTATATGTTCAGGGAAGTTAGCATAATTCAAAAGCTTATTTTACTTATTTAATTATACAAATAATATAGTCCTATCATAACAATTTTGGAAAACACTGAACAGTGTAAAGGAAAAAAATCAGGCAGGTATGATCCTCCCTGAGGATGATTGTTAATATCATGGCCTGTTTCCTCTCCTGGTTTTGTTGAGAAGCACCTTCCTGTGCAGCCAGTTTTGTACCCTTCTCTTTCCACTTGTTATAGCTGAGGCATTTCTCTGCCTCATTAAAAACTTGTAGATATGAATTCTTAATGACCACACATGACTGCGTGGTCTTTATTTACCCTCCCTGACTGCTGGACGTTTAGATCATTTCTCTGTGTGAGTGCGTGTGTGTGTGTTTACATTGTGATACACTGCAATGAGTCTTTGCAGGCATACCTTGTAACCTTTGTGCACCTTTATTTTCTCCTTTTCTTTTTTTTTTTTTGTTAAGTGGGACCAATAACTTCAGCCTCCCTGTGTGTGTGTTTACATTGTGATACACTGCAATGAGTCTTTGCAGGCATACCTTGTAACCTTCGTGCACCTTTATTTTCTCCTTTTCTTTTCTTTTTTTTTTTTGTTAAGTGGGACCAATAACTTCAGCCTCCTCACCCCACAAGATTTTATGAGGCTCACAGGAGAACACAGATATCAAGGTGCTTTGAATACC
>NW_007732737.1:105264-107141 GCF_000696425.1 Galeopterus variegatus
TGTGCGTGTGTGTCTGAGTGTGGGTACCCACAGGCACGTGTGTGCATGTGTGCATAAAGGCACACAGATGTGTGTACTTGTATAGGCTGTATGCATGTATTTGATCTGGGTACCTAAAAACAAAAGAGTTGGCTCCCGATACAATGAATGTCCACCATACTGATTCTTCTAGTGCTAATCTTTGAGAAGAAGCTTGACCAGGATGTAGGCAGGGATTTCTCTGTACTCCCTGCAGCATCAGATCAGCAGCATTTTTCACAGCAACCACAGGCCTTGATAACAAAAGGAAACCAGGTGCATTCTGAAGCCAGGGGAGAAAAGCACAAAGCATTACTTTGCTGAGTGGCACCAATAATAAACTGCCAACAATTTAGTTTTCCTCATCCTTGTTAATTGACCAAATCCAGTGTGACCACGTGTTCTTTGTGCCCGGATCTGCTTTGCAATGAAATCAGCACCATGTCATGAGAGACACAGTTAACAATAGAATACTAATTGAGTTAAACATTTCTCGTGCAAGCATTAATAATTCATTCCTCCATTCATTTCATTTATTGCTATTGCTGTTCCTTTGAACAGCAGCAACAACAAGCAGTGGGCATGGAAACTTTTCCATTGATGCTGGGACTGGAGCCGGCAGCTGGGGCTGATGCTCCTGGGCTGCGAGGTCTACTTCATCAGCAGCCTTGCCAAGGTGTCCACAATGGGTCTCTGCTCTGGGTGGGAGGAGTCATGGGGTGGCTGATCAGNTGTGTGTGTGTTTACATTGTGATACACTGCAATGAGTCTTTGCAGGCATACCTTGTAACCTTCGTGCACCTTTATTTTCTCCTTTTCTTTTCTTTTTTTTTTTTGTTAAGTGGGACCAATAACTTCAGCCTCCTCACCCCACAAGATTTTATGAGGCTCACAGGAGAACACAGATATCAAGGTGCTTTGAATACCATGCAGAAAAAAGCTGTCCAAATGGGAGGCCAGATTTTGAGCACTACCTCGTCAGGGTATGTGTGTGCGTGTGTGTGTGTATGTGCACATGTGTTCATCAACAGTTGGGAGACAGGTGAATGTGGAACCAGGAATAACAGAAACAACAGCATTTAACATTTGTAGAGTGCTTACTACCTGCTGGGTTCTCTATTAAACAAAATGCATGCTTATCTTAATTCATCTTGACAACAACCCTCCAAGGGGAGTGCTATTACCTACAGCTTCCAAATGGGGAGACCGAGGCACAGAGCAGTTAAGTAATTTGCGCCGGTGACACAGCTAGCAAGTGGGAAGTTGAGGAAGGACACACACGCACACACACACGCACGCACACACATGCACACACACACGCACACACTCCTTCCCTGAGAGCCGCAGGCACCAGCAATGAGAGGTTCAGAATATTGCAGCAGCAGTTTCCCTGGGGCTTCAGAACACCCAAGGCCCCCGTGTTTCCTGAAATGAGGTACTTTTTTCTTTTTAAATTGAGCACAGTCCAATGTTCCTGGCAGGCAGATAAACTAATCTAGAGATTATTTCCCCAGAGCTGGGGTAGTTTCTGAATTACAATGCTTCGTTCACAGGGAAAAGCCCAGGGGAGCAAAACCCACCCCTGGCCTGTCTAGACAAAATGGCAGAGCAGTGTCACTACGTGTATGTCTGAGTGTGGGTCTCCATAAGTGTGCGTGTGTGTCTGAGTGTGGGTACCCACAGGCACGTGTGTGCATGTGTGCATAAAGGCCCACGGATGTGTGTACTTGTATAGGCTGTATGCATGTATTTGATCTGGGTACCTAAAAACAGAAGAGTTGGCTCCCGATACAATGAATGTCCACCATACTGATTCTTCTAGTGCTAATCTTTGAGAAGAAGCTTGACCAGGATGTAGG
>NW_007732737.1:107687-113763 GCF_000696425.1 Galeopterus variegatus
GTGTGCGTGTGTGTCTGAGTGTGGGTACCCACAGGCACGTGTGTGCATGTGTGCATAAAGGCACACAGATGTGTGTACTTGTATAGGCTGTATGCATGTATTTGATCTGGGTACCTAAAAACAAAAGAGTTGGCTCCCGATACAATGAATGTCCACCATACTGATTCTTCTAGTGCTAATCTTTGAGAAGAAGCTTGACCAGGATGTAGGCAGGGATTTCTCTGTACTCCCTGCAGCATCAGATCAGCAGCATTTTTCACAGCAACCACAGGCCTTGATAACAAAAGGAAACCAGGTGCATTCTGAAGCCAGGGGAGAAAAGCACAAAGCATTACTTTGCTGAGTGGCACCAACAATAAACTGCCAACAATTTAGTTTTCCTCATCTTTGTTAATTGACCAAATCCAGTGTGACCACGTGTTCTTTGTGCCCGGATCTGCTTTGCAATGAAATCAGCACCATGTCATGAGAGACACAGTTAACAATAGAATACTAATTGAGTTAAACATTTCTCGTGCAAGCATTAATAATTCATTCCTCCATTCATTTCATTTATTGCTATTGCTGTTCCTTTGAACAGCAGCAACAAAAAGCAGTGGGCATGGAAACTTTTCCATTGATGCTGGGACTGGAGCCGGCAGCTGGGGCAGATGCTCCTGGGCTGCGAGGTCTACTTCATCAGCAGCCTGGCCAAGGTGTCCACAATGGGTCTCTGCTCTGGGTGGGAGGAGTCATGGGGTGGCTGATCAGGCCCTACGTGTGTCATGGGTCTTGCTGAGCTGAAATCAAGGTGTCTCAGGGCTGCATTCCTTTCTGGAGGCTTCAGGGAAAACCTATTTTGTTGCCTTTCCTAGTTTCTAGAGGCCACCCGCTCTCGTTGGCTCATGGCCCCTTCCTCCATCTTCAAAGCCAGCAACATTGAATCTCTCTGGCCCCTCTTCCATCTTCCAGTCTCTCTGACTCTCTCTTCTGCTTCCCTCTTCCACTTTTAAGAACCTTTGTGATTACCTTGGGCACACTTTGATAATCCAGGATATTCTCTCTATTTTAAGGTGAGCTGATTAGCAACCTTAACTCCATCTGCAATCTTAATTTCCCTTTGCTGTATAACCTAACATATTCATAATATTTGAAGTGGGAAACTCTCTTCAAATAGTCTAAGAATTGTAAAAATAATGCTTGTTCATTGTAAAATACTCTAAACAGTGCAAAACCACACGAAATATCTATTTAAAAGCCTGTCTTTACCCCCTCTTCAAAATGGAACCACTGTTCACTATTTCTAAGTATCCTTCTAGAATTTTCTATGCACACACAAACATATATGCGTGTCTCTCGTTCTCTGCCTTTCTCTCTTTCACTTTCTGCTCCTCTCTCTGTTTCTCTCTCTCCTGCTAGCTAAGCATCCATCCATCCATCCACCCATCCATTCACCTAGCATGATTTTTACTCAACACCGTGGGTATAAGAAATGTCATAGTTCTTTATTTTTCTAGCTCAAGTCAACTTTCACTCAAAGCCTCCACTTGTCAGGGTAGCAAAAATTTCAGTATCCACCACAATTTAACTTGAGTGCCAATCATAATTCTGGAGCTCCCCTCGTCCTTCCCGGGGTTGCCAAAAATGGGGGTGGGGAGGGGCTTAGGGATGTTGGGGAAACAGGATCTAGAATCTCCTTTTCTTCCCACATAGTCACAGATTTCTAAATAGTGTTCCCGTTAAAACCGTGTAAAGAAATAAACACACATATAGATGAAAGACTGCCAGAAATGTACCAAAGTCCCAACAATGGCTGTCTCTTAAAGGTGGGATTATAGTGCTTTAAATCTTCTCCTTGACACTACTCTTCCTTTTCCTACAGTTAACAGGTATCACTTTATAGGCATCATAATAAAGTTCGTTATAAACGCTCAACGTCACTTCTCCGCCTGCCCTTCCTTTCAGCTGTTTGCTCAGCTCCCCGGGAGCCAAGCCCTTCTCAGGTGTGGGCACAGGTTTAACAACGTGGAAAAATCCTTTGCATGTGAACTGGAGGCAGCTCTTCTTCCCATGTCACCATTGCTTTTCTAGGCATTGGGGAGGGTCTGGGTAGGACAGAGCTTCTGATGGCTTGGAGAGGAAACAGCTGGCCTTTGTGGACACCTCACAGCAGTTTTGTTGGGGTTCTCAGCTATTGTCCTTTCATTCCAGTGGGGAATACTCAGTCTTCCTGGCTTCCAGGCAGCAGGGCTGGCTCCAATCTGCCCTCCTGCAAAGAGGCCTGGTTTCTCCAGCGACCTTGGGGAGGCAGAGGTCCAGGGTGGCTGACCTAGAATTTTCCTCTCAGGGCAGGGCTCTGAGTGGGTGGGCCAGTCAGGGACATGGGCTGGTGGGCCTTCCCCAGAGGCAGCCTGAGGGTGGGGGCAGCCCAGAAGAGGCAGACTTTGAGCACACTTGGAGCTCAGGGCTCTGAGTGGGTGGGCCAGTCAGGGACATGGGCTGGTGGGCCTTACCCAGAGGCAGCCTGAGGGTGGGGGCAGCCCAGAAGAGGCAGACTTTGAGCACACTTGGAGCCTGAAGGGCCCCTTATCCTGCTTGTCTCCAGGCATGTTTGGGGAGGGGGGAAGGGAAGGCTGGTGCTTGGGTATGACCAACACCTGTGGCAGCTGTTCATCAACAAATATTGAATGAACACCTTCTCTCGACCAGAAACCAGGCTGGGGCCTATGGACACAATGAAAATCGAAAAAAGACCTGCTTCCTGATACAGTCTGGGGCAGATGCCATCAGGGGGACTCTGCCATTAGTTTTCTCTTGTCTGTCTTATGCTTTGCTGTGGCTCCCATGCCTAGAATATGGTAGGAACTCAATAAAAATTTGCAAAAGGAATGACACACTTGTTTTCATTTTGGAGGAGCCAACCCATCCCCAAAGAAATCTGAAAGTCAAATGAGATGGAATAATTTTGTTTCTGATTCTTGTGGATGCTTCATCATCATTGTCATCATGGACATGAATGAGGCCTTATTTTCTCTGTGCTTTCCTATCGTGCTCACATTCTGTCCCCACTAAGATACCTGGGAAAATCCCAGCCTCCCCCATCGCTTTAGTGTGCATGTGGTCCCATTGCCTGTGTTCAAATCCTGGCTCCAGCACTGACTAGCAGTGTCAGCTTGCTTGGGCACGTCACATGCTCTTTGTGAGGCCCAGTCTCCTCTATAAAACGAAGATGGTAAGAGAGATGCCCCCATCGGGTTGTCGTGAGGATTAAATGAGATGATGGCCCAGAGCGGGCTGCTTCCTCCCACCACGGCGTCTTTCTTTCTCTGTGGCTCCTACCGTCCACTGCCCTACTCCCTGCAAGAGGTGCCGACATGGGCTGAGGACTTGCTGCCTCGGGCGCGCCCCATCTCCGAGGCTGTGGAGGACTCAGACGAGGAGCATCTGTGACTGACACTGCTCTCCAAGTGCCTCTTTCCCAGGGTCAGGCCAGCCAGTGACCAGGCTGAGGAGAGGGTGACCTGGTGGAGCTAGTGATTTACCACACCCTCCCAACTTAATTGAGCGCAGTGTCCTGGCACTTTTTACTTCTCTCTCTGTCAAAACCCGGGTCAGAAATCACCTTCTCAGACCCTTTCAGTGAGAGAGAGAGAAGCCCCTCCCCTCTTCCCCCAGGACTTTGTACACAATCTGATGCTTGCTCTTAACTCACTGATAGTCTTGCAAGTCTGTCCACCACTGCAGGGCTGACAAACGTGCCACAGCCTACTCTCCAGAAAACAAAATGTATGCACATCTGTACATACATAAGTGTGTTATATGTTACTCCTACAAAGGATGTGTTGCAAACACACACTTATTTACATAATAACAAAGTGTACAATACTCTTTACTGTGAATTCCACATAGCCAATTGACTCTCACAGCACATGTTCACTCATTTTTGCCAACTTCTCATACTAGCCAACCTAGGGTTGCAATTCAACCATGATCTGACAAAAGTAGACTGTGAAGGGGTCGGCCCGGTGGTGCACTGCTACAGTGCGCCGCTTGGGAGCATGGTGGCGCTCCCGCCGAGGGTTCGGATCCCACATACAGACCGGCCACTCGCTGGCTGAGCGAGGTGTGGGCGCAACACCGAGGGTTGCGATCCCGTTGCTGGTCCTGGTCCGGTCCGGGCGTGACACTGAGGGTTGCGATCCGTTGCTGGTCACGAAAAAAGACAAAAAGAAAAAAAAAAAAAGTAGACTGTGAATACTTACTTGATTAGTTTCTAATTCAGCAAAGAAATCTCTCAGGTTATCAATGAATAAGTGCAGTTCTTTTACAAACATTGGTTGACGTTTCTGATTACGTTAATAAGTAAGATGAAGGTGAAACAGTGAAGATATAGTCAAAACTTCACTTGATTGTCAATGACACGAATGACTTATTTGCTGAATCAGATAACAGGTGTTGAATGCTGGAATAATATTTCCTTAATTTTTTGTTCTATTCACTGTGTAAGGGCTACAGACATGACATGCTTCAATGTTTAATCTGAATTATTAACATTTTCTCCATCACTTTCTAAAGTATAAGACTTAAAGAACCAACAAAGTAATAAATCAAGCTCATATTTGTGGTGTTTGCCAATTTCCATGGTGTAAATGCCCACACTATGACATAGTCTATCTGGGAAGTCTTCAAGAGAAGTGACATTGAGGTTGAGAGCTGAAAGAGGAGAAGACCCCAGCCACTCTTACTGGTGAGATGAACATTTTTTGGAGGAGGGACCAGAGCATTGCAAAGCCCAAGACTGGAAAGTGCTTGGTGTGGTTAGGGTGCAGAAAGAAGGAATGTGGTGCTGGTGAGGGGATCAGGGGCCACATTATATAGATATATTTGGGAGACAGACCTGAGAGGATTTGATGGATTGGAACTGGAAAATGAGGAGAAGGCAGGTATCATGAATGACTCCTGGATTTTCACTGGAGAACTTGGTGGAGCCAGGTACAGAAATAGCTTTCCAACCTGGCAGCCTTGCTTTGGTAATATCCAGTGGAGTGTTGGTAAACAGGTTCCCCTATCCTTTTGCAAAAAGCTCTAATTTATAGCATTTGTTGATTTCCTTGCTGTAAATGCTCTCACTATGGCCATCTTCAAACTATCAACCACCTCACAAGAATCCTGAATAGTTGGCAATCAGATCTCGCCAGCTCCAGCACTCACTCAGCACATTTCCTCTTTGGCAATCATTTGCCTGGTGGTAGCTTTGAGGTCTGAGAGAGAGCAAAAGCTCCTTCTCTTCCCCAGTGCCTCTCTACTTGCTTGTATTGTCCCGCAGCCACCACAGGTGGCAGCCACAGAGGAAAACGCTCCTTCCTATTGCGACTGCTCTCAGGGAGCTTTTCCACAGGTTTAACGACAGTTGTTTAATTATCTTCGGGGCTCATTCCAGAAGAAGCTGATAGAGAAATTAGTGCAATTAATTTGTCTTTATAAAGCATTTAGGAAAACCCAGCCTGTCATAAGAAGCCCTAATCTAGAGAGCACATCTGACAAAAGTGGTTGTGAATGGGAGAGGCAGGAAGGAACTGCAGCCCAGGAATAAGCAGAGGGTGGCTCCTGAATCTGTTCCGTCTCTCCTTCTTTTGAATTTCTCTGAGTGTATGCACTAACCAGAGTCTTCCTTGGATAGTATGAAAGATTAATTTGCTAAAATTAATCACATCTAATTTTTGAGTGCTGACATTGTGCTAGGCACTATGATATGCCCTTTACCTGTACTATCCCAACGAATCCCCACAACCTATGAGAAAGGCACTATTTCTTTTTTTTTTTTTTCAATTTTTATTGAATCAAAATTGATTACACATATTTTTGGGGTTCAATATTAAGATACATTGATAAAATCAATATTACTAGCATATATATTGTTACAAACCATAATTATTCTTTATGCCCCTTGTCCAATCTCTCTCCATCCACCTCTTCCTCCCCTCCCCACTCTAGTTACCCCAGATTTCTTCTCTCCTTCTGAAAGAATAACGGTTTCTCTGTTGATTTGTTGCCTAGATGATCTGTCCAGTGCTGAGAGGTGTGATCAGGTCCCCCA
>NW_007732737.1:114517-116282 GCF_000696425.1 Galeopterus variegatus
CTAGCCACTTTTGCAGCAGCCCTGGTTATAGTGGTGGCTGTGGTGGACCACCCACATGGAGGTGATGTTTTTGGCCTGCTCCTTTGTGCTGGCAGTGTGCCGGGCTGTGGGGAGTGTCTGGTCCCCAACTCCATGCCTTGGATCCCTGGGTGGGCCCTGAGGCACTAGCATGGTGTGCCAGGTGGTAGGAAGGGGGTCCAGTCCCTGGCTTCATACCTTGGGTCCCTGGGCAGGCCCTGAGGCACAGGTGTGGTGTGCCTGTTTGTGGGAGGGGGATCCAGTCCCTGACTCCATGTCTTGGGTCCCTGGGTGGGCCCCAAGGTGCTGTTGTGGTGTGCCTGGTTGTGGGAGGGTGGTCCGGTCCCTGGCTCCATACTTCAGGTCCCCAGGCAGGCCCCAAGGTGCTGGTGCAGTGCACCTGGTCATGGGAGGGGGGTCTGATATCCGGATCCATGCCCCAAGCTCCTGGGCAGGGCCCTGAGGCACTGGTGGTGTGCCTGGTTGTGGGAGGTGGGTCCTGTCCCCTTCTTCATGCCTTGGGTACCTGGGTGGGCCCTGAGGCACTGGCACAGAGTGCCTGGTTGTGGAGAAAGGCACTATTTCTAAGATGAGGAAACTGAGGCACAAAGAGTTTTGATAACAAACAAAAAGACACATAGTCAGTGAATGGAGATGGGTTTTAATTGGGCTTTGTGTGATGGGAATTTGCACTAACCAGCTTCTTGTATATGCCAGATTCATCTTTGGGACATCTATAAAACATAACACAGGGACCAGCAGATGCTCAAATCATCTTATTTGCCAGTGAATGGAAGAGGCCACCTTGGATAGGCACTTTGGTACCATTAGGTATGTAAATCCTTAGTTCTCATTCTCAAATCAAATACCTTATTAGATTTCTCTGACTTTTGCCCAAAGAGGAAGGTTCTATTGCTTTATTTGCAGCTCTTGCCATTCCCAAGGTGGTCCTGCTCAAATGTTCCCACTGTTATCTTTTGAATAAATCCTCACCCCCGTCTCGTGAACAATCACATTCTTTCTCAGCCACTCTTCCTATTCCGTGCAGCCTATTGAGCATTTCAAAAGCATCCCCAGGACTGCAGCTGGTACTCTTGGACGCCAGCCCAATAGCACAGTAAAGGAAGCATACACTTAGAGTTTCCGAGAATGCTGAGATGTATTATTTGCTCTGCCCTGCCCCAACATATGTCGGTTGCTGCCTCTGAAGGTCAAAAGGGTGTAGCCCCTTGGGCTGCTGAGATGGTGGGTTTTCTTATCTGTTACCTCTTCACATGCACATGTGAGTCAGCCCATGGCTGTGAGCAGAGAGAGGGTGCTTTCAGAGATGGGGAGATAGGGCCAGATTCTTTCCTTGGGTGGCAAGGAGACAATGTGGCAGTGTTGGTGCATGTACTAAAATATGGCCTCCAATGCCAAGTCTAATGGGGACTCCTGTGTACCTCAAATGAAGCCCACTCTGCTACAAGTGGCTTCGGCTCAACACAGATGAGGTCTTGGGGAAGAAGGAAATAGAGAGAATGAGCATTCAAAAATACCTTTGCCTTTAGTGATGGGAGCAAGGTGGTGGAGGAATCAAAGGCTACAGTCTCAGGGCTGTAGGTCATTGCTAGATCTGGAGCCCTGGTTGATCTGTTGCCCAAAAAGGTTGTGGGATTGACCCTGTGTCTCCACTGGCCACGGCTCTGGATCTGGGCAGAGGCATCACTGTAGCCACCTACTCCCTGCTATTCCTGCCTTCCCTCAT
>NW_007732737.1:116895-119476 GCF_000696425.1 Galeopterus variegatus
TGGATCTGGGCAGAGGCATCACTGTAGCCACCTACTCCCTGCTATTCCTGCCTTCCCTCATTTGCTTCTTGGTCTTCCCTAGCCATTTCTTTAGGAATTTCCTGTAGAGGCGAGGTAGCTGTGGCAGGTCCTTGGAGCAGTTTGTGGGTTTAGCTTTGGCTGAGGCCTCCCACTCCAGATGGAGCCTCATGAGCCCTTCATAATTTAGGGCTCAGGAGGGAATGTGTCTCTACTAGGTTCCTGCTTTCTGGGTATTCCTGATTCCCAGAGGTGTGCCCGTGGATGCTGGATAAACTCTGGATGATACAGAGAGAATTCCTGACACTGCTGGGGGGTTGGGAGAGAATAAGGTGAATTCTGGGTCCTTGTACACTGTGACATTCTATTTCCCCACCTGTTCATCAGTCCACCCATGGATGGCCTTTCATCAAGCTATAGTGGAGATGAACATTTTATACTTTTCCCTTCTTGCTAAATGTTGCCTGAACTACTCTGATTTGCCTCCTTTCCATTTGGCACCCTTCCCCTCGCCTATCCAAGGTGGGGTCTGTGGTTGCCATCCCAGTTCTCAGGGCTTAGTCATGTGCAATCTGGAGAAAAGGCACAGAGACGGCTGGAGAAGAAAGGAAGAAGGACTTAGCTGGAAGGCTGAGTTGAGATATGGTGTGAAGGGCTGGAGTTGAGGGTGGGGGAGGGAGGGAGGAAAAATGTCCTCGAGGTCAGGGGTGGAGGGAGGCAGGGAGGCAGGGAGGTATTGTCCAGAGAGGCTGCTGCTGGCTGTGAGAAAATTGGGGAGAAGAACAGAGAGTACTTGAGGGATACTAACTGGCTCCCCTTTTGTGTTTCCTGAGAAACATAAGGGAACATTGGAATTCTTTTAAAAGTTTTTCTTAGAGGCTGGACCACAGGTATTTGAACATCATTCTGCAGAGACTGGGCCAGAAAGGCTACTGAGTATATCAGGGCCACAAAGCATCCATTGCCTTTGCTGTGCCAGACTCTGTGCTAGGCACTGAGAGGGCAAATATTAGGGAGAGGTGATCTATGTCCTGGAGAAATGCATGGAATTTAATGATTCTATGAGGCTATGATTCTAAGATTATAATATTTCAGAATTCTATTTTGTTGAAATTCTCAACCCTATTGAGTGGGCTGGGAGGTGCACTGCTAGCACTTAAGTCAGGGGGTAGAATTTTGGGGAGAAAGCAGTCTGTGTCTCCTCTTTTTCCTTCTCTTGGGAAGACTCTGGGCTCTGTGTAGGTCCAAGGACCAAAGACCAGCTGCCTTTGGGAGGGTCCCTATTCACCAACTCAGAGGATACATTTTCCTGGAACACAAAACTCAGTGTGATGGACTTGTCATTCTGGCTCCGTTTCTGGTCTTTGTCCAGCTCCGTCCTCACGCTCAGCCTCCCTCTCTAGACAAACCTGGGCACTAGAACAATGCTTGAAACTTGATGCAGAGGCCGACCTTGGCCTAAATCCATAAAGAGAGCTATGTAAATTTATTGACTAGGGTCAGTGTTTAGAGCCTCTGATAAAGGATCGTAGCTTATTAGCTCAACTAAGCCCCTGTACCTTGGTAAGAAATGTTGTTCAGAGAAAACACTGATTGAGGCTTTGTTCCATGCTGTAGGCTTTTGTGTGGACAATTGCTCACACTCACTTGTGAGTCCTTACCTCTTAGGGACCAGCAGAAGTGGCTGAGATGTCAGCAACCCTTGGGTAAACAGGACCTAACCCAATGGATGTGCCAGCTAGCTCTTTTTGTTCAACATGAGTTCTTTTTCTCTCTCCTTAGCTTACACTCGTCTGTCGATATTTTGATTTGCTCAAACAGGACCTAACCCAATGGATGTGCCAGCTAGCTCTTTTTGTTCAACATGAGTTCTTTTTATCTCTCCTTAGCTTACACTCGTCTGTCGATATTTTGATTTGCTCTTTTTCCTCTTGTGTATATATTACGAACATGTACCAATACTGGTCTGCTTTGGAATTTCATTCGCTAGAAGCTATGACCTTAGTCTCTATCATTCTCTTAGCTATTAACAGTAATAATAATAACAATTATTACTGATAATGTGGTTAGCACTTTATGGTTGACATAGTGGTTGGCATTACTCAACTTGATTCCTGTGAGGCTGGAGGCAGTGGAGTCTAGTGTTAGGGACATACATTCTTTTGGGGTCAGAGACCTGGGACAAATTTTGGCTTGACTACTGGCTAGTCATGGGATCCAGGGCAAGTTACTTAACTTTCTTCAGCTCTTAGGGTTGTGGGAATTAAATAAACTATATTTAGCCTCATGTCTTGTGCATGGGCGATGATCGATATACAGCAACTTATTAGAGTCATTGTTCCCATTTTACAGATTAGGTGTAGAGAAGTTAAAGGACTTGCCCAAAGTCATACACTCCATTCCTGGGCTCTTTCCTACATGTAAGGCTGCCTGGCAGTCTTCCATGAGGATGGGCACCAGTGTATCCTGAGACTTGAAATATCTCTCCATGTATGTGATCATCACTCACCAATGCATTGGGGGATTGCCTTTTTATGTTCCCCAAAGGGAACAAACACAATTC
>NW_007732737.1:119906-120778 GCF_000696425.1 Galeopterus variegatus
GACTTGCCCAAAGTCATACACTCCATTCCTGGGCTCTTTCCTACATGTAAGGCTGCCTGGCAGTCTTCCATGAGGATGGGCACCAGTGTATCCTGAGACTTGAAATATCTCTCCATGTATGTGATCATCACTCACCAATGCATTGGGGGATTGCCTTTTTATGTTCCCCAAAGGGAACAAACACAATTCACATGGTGCATAGTGTTTATGCCTCTTAGCCTCTGGTCAGTGGTTAGAGCACCATCCCATCTCCTGCCCAGCTGACCAGGGCTGGCTATCACTTGGTGTTAATCTCATCCTTTATACCATGATTGGAAGCCAGGTCTCCTGCCTCCTGTTCTGCTTCTTCCTGTCTCTTCCCACACCCACAAAATGTACACATGGAGAACAAATGTTGGAGAGGATCCTTGTTCACAGAGCTGGATGGCTTCATGTTACAGGGAGCAGTCACTGCCGAACACCAAGCACATGTTTTATTGCTGGGTGTACTTTCTTCACACACAAACCGCCTTTATCAGGACTAGGGTTTATCCAGGTTTTCACAAGGGCTTAGTTTTCTGCCCTGGGTGCCAACATGCACCTTTGTTCATGGAGCTGAAGCAGAACTAGGCAGGAAGGAATCAGAGATGTTTGGACAAGGGGTGCGGGCCATGTACGGGTATGAATACCAGGCGACGAAAATCACTGGGGGCCACCCGGGAGGCTGGTTACCACCATTGGTTTACACATTTTAACAGTTCTCTCCTTCATCTTTTCACAGTTTCACTGAGTAGTATAAGACTTATCCTTAACTATACCTGCACAGAGACCTTCCTACATGGACCACCATCTAGTTAGGAGCCACAAGTACAGCCAACTGATTTTTTTTTTTT
>NW_007732737.1:122343-123478 GCF_000696425.1 Galeopterus variegatus
AGAGAGAGAGAGAGAGAGACTCTCACATGCTCTCCCTTTAAAGCTCTCAGAACCACACCCATCAACTAGGCCATGGCCCTTATAATCCAATCACCTCCTTAAGGCCCCGCATTTCAATGACCATAAATAATAGGATTTCCCACCCTTTTTATGTTGTCAGGGTGGGGACTAACTTTTGGGGGAACACCAATCTACAGCATTCTGTCCCTGGTCCCCCAAAACTCAATAGCATAGCTGGTGAGCTCCTCATACTTTTTAATCTGTACATGGTGTGGATTAGTCATAAGTGCAAAAAAAGTCTCAATTGATATTGTCTTTACAAATGACTTTAATTGCCTTTATGTTATAAAAGTAATTATTGATTCTTTATTGGAGGCAGTAGAATTGGTCAAAGCAGTTGATTAGTTTTTGTGTACCTTCACATAAAATGTTACAATAAAAAAAAGGGACAGAAACAAAACACAACAAAAACAAATACATTTATTCATCTTAGGTCTGAAGTCTTAACTTGTTTCAACCCAAAAGCCCAAAGTCTTGAGGACCCATCTGTGAAATCAAAACAGGTTATCTATTTTCAAGATACAATGGTGGGACAAGCATTGGATACATATTCCCATTCAAAAAGGGAAAAATAGGTCAAAAGAAAAGGGTAACAGGNAACAATTGGATAACCTTAGGCAAAAAAATGAACCTTGACCCAAGCCTCACACCTTGCATAAAAACCAATTCAAAATGGTCCACAGATGTAAATGTAAAATGTGAAACTATAAAACTTTAGAAGAAAATCTTTGTGAGTGAGGCTAAGGCAAAGAGGTTTTAGGTATGTCATCAAAAGCACAATCCAGGAAGAAAATAATTTGATAAATCGGACTTCATCAAAATTAAAAATCTTTACTCTGTGAAAGACCCTGTTAAGGGATGAAAAGGCAAGCTAATGGTTATGAAAAATATTTGCAAGGCACATAACTGACAAAGGTCTTGAGTTTAAAATATATAGAGAACTCTCTAAGCTCAAAAGTAAGGAAACAAATAATCCCATTAGAGAATAGACAAAAGACTCAGACACTTCACTAAAGGGGACATAGATGACAAATAAGCAGATGAATGTTTGTTCAACATCATTAGCCATTGGTAA
>NW_007732737.1:125019-125936 GCF_000696425.1 Galeopterus variegatus
GCATTGGATACATATTCCCATTCAAAAAGGGAAAAATAGGTCAAAAGAAAAGGGTAACAGGCTCTAAACAAGTCTGAAACCCAGCAGGGTAGGCATCAAATCTCAAAGCTAGTGAATCACGGACCTTGACTCCTTGTTTGATGTCCTCTGCACGCTGGTGTGGGAGTTGGGTCTCCAGGTCCTCAGGCAGCTCCGCTTCTATGGCTTTCCTGGTCAGAGGCCATGCTTTGGCTCTTGCAGGCTGGCATTACACACTGGTAGCTCAACAGGTCTGGGGTCTCCATGACAGTCCTGCTCTCATGGCTCCAGTAGACGTGGCATTGATAGGGTTTCTCTGCTGCAACTCCAACTGCACGTTTCTGCTTGGCATTGCTCTAGTGAAGGCTGTCTGGGTGACTCCACCCCTGCGACAGAGCTCTTCCTGGTCCCCCCAGGCTTTTTGATGCATCCTTTGAAATTCGGGTGGAGGCTCCTGAGCATTCTGTGAGCCTTGTAGACTTAACACTGTATGGATGCTGCGAAGACTTCCTGTTTGTAGCTTCCAAAACTGCAGGTCCAGTCACACCTGGGGCCAATTTAGCCATAGCTGGAGCAGCCAAAGCAGCTGGGGTGCTGATGTAGGAAACAGTATCCTGAGGCGGCCCTGGGCAGTGAGCCCATGGAAGTCACCTTGGGCCTGTTCCCCAAGACCATCTGTCTCCCTAGGCCTCTGGGCCTGTCATGGAAGATGCAGCCTCCAACATCTCTGAAATGCCTTCAATGTCCTTTTTTCCTTCTCTTGATAATCCTTTTCTTCTGTACTCATCTCCTTAGCAAAGGTTTTCTGGGCTACAACCTTGCTTTTGTGGCCAAGAAGAAATTTTCCAAATTTCTTCTGCCAAATACCCTGGGTCAGCACCTTGAAGTTCCACATTCCA
>NW_007732738.1:0-13321 GCF_000696425.1 Galeopterus variegatus
GTCTCTTCCCGCTCGGTTTTGTCGGCCTCTGGCTCAGGGAGGCCCGACAAACTGGTGCCCCCAAATGAAGCTTCTGCAGCACTATTCTAACTCCCACGCTCTCTGTGCTCCTCCGGGGTGGTGTGGAGGTATCTGATGTTCCTATGTAAAGCCCCAAGTTCATAGATTGCCTTTCTCTCTCATTTCCTCTTTGAGAGCCACTGGGAATTTGATTTGAGGAAAATTGCGAATCTTTTCAGATATTACTCTTTTCAGGTGTTTTTGTCTCAAAACATAATGACATAATAACTCTAGTAAGAGTGATTCATTTAGCTCTTGTTGCCCTTGACCTAAGAAGAAAAAACAACACAGGAAGCCTGGAAAGTAGCAGTTGAAACAAATACAGTATATAAAATCATTTTAAACCAAGAGTCTTTTTTTTCCCCAGCACTAGGATTTCTAGAAAGTACAGTAGAATAGGGATATACATATATCCATTTATTATTACTATTATTATTATTATTATTTTGCCTCAAAACCATTTAATACTGTTGCAGGTTGCTCAGAGGAGGCTGGAGAGTTAAATTCTGGGTACACAGGAAGGGCCTCAATTCTTTGTCACGGTGTCTTTGCAGAAGTCTTTATTGTTGAGAGTTATAGCTCTAGCAATAATTCAGTGATGTTTTGTCCTAGGTGTTGCTGATCTCTGCGATCCCCTTTGCTTTTCTACTTGAACACAGTACGGGAATCCTTGGGCTGGCTCCAGGGTTCTTCAACACTTGCCGTCAGAAAGACGCCATCCAATTTAAACTGCCCTTGCTGGAACTTAGATGAATTTCCCTGTTCTTTTTCAGGGTGAGTTGGTTACCCTTCTGTAGTGTGCTAAATAGTGTCCCCTAGAAAGATATGTCCAAGTCTAACCCTCGGTACCTGTGATGTGCCCTTTTTCGGAAACAGGGTCTTTGCAGATGTAACGAAGTTGAGGATCCCAAGATGAGATCATCCTGGAGTAGAGTAGGTGCTAAATCCAATGACCGGTATCCTTATAAGAGAAAGTGGTATTGAACGAGTCCTGTAGGCTTCCTCTTCAGCGTCAACCAACATGTGAGAGGCCAGCTTGGTCAGGGGCATTCTGACCCGTGTGGGTCTGCATGCTCGTCGCTGCAGGATCACCAATCACACTTGCTGGACAGAACTTAAAGGAAAGGCTTTTTATTTTGGAATACATCTACTGGGAGACAAAGGGTATGTCCCAGCTGCCTCCCTGATCGACGGAAGGATGGGGTTTATAGAAAGCTGGGGTTTATACAGGTAAATGTATTGGGTGAGACAGGATGTCAGCTTTTGATACAATCTTAGTTAATCATTAAGGGCGAGCTATAGAGAGAATACAAAGTTCTATAGTGTATACATGAGCATGGGGGGGTTTCTACTTTTACAAAAGGAGAAGGATATTTGGGACAGAGGGAAAGGCCACATGAAGACAGAGCAGAGATTGGAGTGATGTGTCTATGAGCCAAGGGATGCCATGGACTGCCACCAGCCCCCAGAAGCTGAGAAGGAGACATGGAACAGCTTTTCCTTTAGAACCCCCAGAAGGAACCAACCCTGCCCACACCGTGATTTTGAACTTCAGGCCTCCAGAACTACGAGACAATACATTTCTCTTGTTTTTTTTTTTGTCTTTTTCCGTGTCCAGCAACGGATCGCAACCCTCAGTGTCGCCCCCGTACCGGACCGGGACCGGCAACGGGATCGCAACCCTCGGTGCTGCTCCCGCGCCTTGCTCAGCCAGTGAGCGGGAACTGGTCTGTATGTGGGATCCAAACCCTCGGCGGGAGCGCCGCCGCGCTTCCCAAGCGGCGCACTACAGCAGTGCGCCACCGGGCCGGCCCTACATTTCTCTTGTTTTAAGCCACCCAGTTTATGGTAATTTGTTATGGTAGCCCTAGGAAATTAATACACTTTCCCTCCAAGTCCTTAAACTTGGAAGAGTGCGCAATGGCTGTCTCTCATTTTGAAACTCTCAGTTAAACAGTCTCATGGTTTTGAATAATTTATGTTCTAGGACTGCTGTTTTTAGCTGTATCTCTTTTGTGTCCCTTACCCGTGGGCCATGGCAGCCTCCCTGGCATAAGTTCCTTTCCTCCCAGACGTCACTCCACCTGCAGCAGGCTTTGCTCCTGCGACATACCTCCTGTGGGGAAAGGGCCTGCCCTTTTCTCTGCCCTCACTGGGGTGGGTTGCTTGTGCGCTGAGGTCTGATAGCCTGAGTCAGAAGCAGAAAGGAGTCCTAGAGGGCTAATATTATTTTCTCATGCTTTGTCCTCAGTTTGCTGTTGATTTCCTGAAAATAGATTTTACCTTTTAATAATTTCTCTGCTTGCCATAATTGCTTGACTCCATACTGTTAGATAGAGAGTCCAGGAATTCAATGCTACTGCTCATTTCTCCAGTGGGAGATGGTAAACAGGGAAGGTTATCCCAGAGGGCCCTGGAATCCTCTGGCACCGGTGAGCGCCACTCTGAAAGGAAAGACTTTGATCCCCTTCTGCCCTAACCTGGGGCCAAGCTCTGAGTGGGCACGGGTCCCTTCTGCTCTGAGCAGCCACCTCTGGCAGAAAAAGATAGGCCTGCAAGAAAGAGTAACAAAGCCCTGGCCAGCCTCAGCAGGTAGGGGCTGTGTTGCTAAGGAGTACGGAAGCCTCTGGAAGGTGTGGGAAGTTTCCTTCTTCCTCTTAGCTGCATTGAGAGGTGGTTACCTGGAATCACTTCCACAACAAAATCAGGTATCTATCTTTAGGCTGGCAAAAGGGGTGGGGGCACATAAAGGGAATTGAGTTTGAAGTCCCAGCTCTTCTTACCCTACATCGAAGATTAATTAATTCTCCCTTTGGGTAGGGTCTCTCTCCAATTTCTAACTTTGCAGGAATGGGATTTGAATTTATTAAGGTAGGGACAGGGCAGGTTCTTGATGTGCAGGGGCGGGAGGGGCACAGTGTGAAGGGAGTCCACACAGAGGATGACAGGCTAAGAAGCCAGCATGCTCAGGTCTGCCTTGCACTTGCCCTGGGGTTACCTCCCTGGCAGAAACCATGCTGCCCTTCCTCTCCAGGGTGCTTGTCAAGGCGGTTGCCATTCCTGGGGCATATGCTGCTGTTGGGAGCAGAGGTCCTGGACAAAGGCCAGCAGGTAAGGGCCCCTTGTCCAGAAGCAGAGTAGCAAGCCACATGGTGTGGGCTCAGAGCTGCCGAGATGGTGATCTTTTCCCTCTGCTGCTGTGGTAGGAGGGGGGACTTGGGGACAGGGAAACCTGGGTTCAAATTACATCCTCATTTCTTAGATGTCATCCCAGACAGAAGGTTTAACCTTTCTGGGCCTCAATTTCATCTGCAATGCTGCAGAAATGGCTACCTTACTGGGTTCTTGTGCCCATCATTTAGGGGTTGGCCAAATTGTCCTTCGATGAGGCTTAAGTAAGATGGGAGTCCACTTTGCATAGGGGAGGCCCTCGATGAACTCAGTGAATGTGGAACATCACGTTCATCTCCCCCGACCCTGGGAAAAGGAGCATGCTGACCAGTGCCCACCAAGATCACAGTGCTGTTCATCGTTTCCTTGTCAACAGGAGGTTTTGTCACTGTACCCCAAGGTGGGTTCGGGAGGGCTGCAGTCAGGACGGGAATGGTGGACGGAGTCAGCCCTGGCTGCAGCAGTGCAGCCCCGAAGTTCCAGATCCAGCAGGGTCAATTGCAGGAGGCTCTGTGCTCTTCTGGCACAGGACCTATTTTCTGTCCTGGGGATAGCTGGCCTCCCACTCTGCATCACTTCACAGCCACATTCAACTGCCCTTGAATCTCAAAGGCTCTTCACCAATGCACAACCAAACGACGTTCTGTCGGAACTGCACAGGGTGCTTGAAATCGTCTAGATCAACCTCCTGCAGCTGAAAACTGAAAACTCAGCTGCCTGTGGTGAGGTCACCTGCATGGGCTGCCCCGCTGGGTCTTGGGTCTCTGAAGGAGGTGAGTCTGGAGGAGGAAAGTGTGGGGCTCCAGGGTTGCTCTCCCCTATGAGTCTGGGGAATAGGACGAGGTGAAAGGTGGAGGAGGTGGGTACTGGGAAGTGGTGGGAAGGCTTCAGGGATCCCAAATCCCCACCCTCAGTGGCATTCCCTAAGGGCTTCCTGGGACATTTATATTTCAACTGAGTTGGTTTGATAGTCTCTGGCCGCCATTTTCACCCAGTAGCATTAAGGGCACAGAAAAGTGAGTTTTCATGAGAGAGGAAGGAGGAAGGATCCAGAGGCAATACTGCCCAGACTCAAGGGTGGGCTGCTCTGGGGGAGGGGGTACAGGGGCTGCTGGCCTGACTCAATTTCAGGATCAAATGCTCTATGTCCTTGGTACCGCTTGAATATGGTACATTTTTACTATTAGCATATATTATTTTATAATGAAAAAAGCTTCTCTATTTTCAAAATTTTGTCTAAGAAGTCAAATGATTGCACAACATTGTGAGTATACACTGAATTGTACACTTTAAAGTAGTTAATTTTATGTTATCTCAATAAAATTTTTTAAATGGAGAATATTATAGATTAAACATGACTCAAGAGTCATGATAATCAGATGGAATTCATGAACCTAGAATAGATACCAGTTTAAAAATAGTTTTAAAAGACATTCTTGGGAAAATTTAAACACTTGGATAAGGGCTAGATATTAGATGATATTATGGAATTATTATTAATTTTCTTAGGTGTGATTATGGTATTTTTGATTATCTATGAACTGATCCTTATGTTTTGAAGATTCATGCTGATATACTTAGGGGTAATCATGATGTTTACAATATACTCTGAAATTGTACAGCAAAAATATATGAGAAAGTCAAGGGTTTGGAACCCCTAACTGGCCAGCTACCAAAAAACCCCTATATATATTTTTTTCATATATGTTTATCATATATATGAGAAAAATAAAGTACATATGGCAAAATGCAAAAAAAAAAAAAGATAAAGAAAAAAGGCCAAATTACTTTTTTTAAAAAATGTAAGCCTTTAATCATTTTTTCTACATAACAATATGTAGTTATACCACCAAGTATATAGTCAAACAATCTAGTAATTTATAGAAAAGTTCTCTGACATTAAATGAATAAAGAAAAAATATCTTATATTGAAAACATCTATGGTTAACTGTCCCTCGTGCCATACATAAAATAACAAAGGAACTAGCTCTTCAATTAAAAAGATTAATTGGTAAAGATAATATTAATTCTCTCTATTTAAATGACCTGTCTCTCATCCACATTATTTGTTTATTTATTTCTTATTATTTTTACACTCTAAGATGATGTTGTGGAGTGGTGGGAGAGGGAGGGGAAGCAGGGCTGGCTTGGTTGCAGATGGGGGGGCGTGGCTGAGGCCCTCGGAGGCCTGGGGGGCTTCTGGTGGCAGCTGGATTGTCGCTGGGCTGGATGTAATCCAATGTTCTGGGACAGCTGCACGTGGCACGGGCCTCAGGCTGCTTCTACTCATGGTGGAAATGGCAGGCCTGCGGGTACAAGCAGGAAAGGACGAGAAGACGCACCCAAATTACTTTTTTGGTGACTTTCACCTAACATTCTTTTAAAAAATTTTTCTTTCTTTTTTTTGTTTCCCCCTAATATTCTTGATTCTGTACTCCCTTCTCCCCTGTACACACTCTCTCTCCCACACGCTTGTGCACACATGCACTCCCCCTCCCACCTTGCATGTCTCCCTCCTCCTCTGCTCCTGTCCCTGGATCGTCCAATATGGTCGAGGCAAGTCTTGAAACAGCTGGGGCCGGCCCGGTGGCGCAGTGCTACAGTGCACCGCTTGGGAGCGCAGCGGCGCTCCTGCCGAGGGTTCGGATCCCACATACAGACCGGTTCCCGCTCACTGGCTGAGCGAGGTGCGGCGCAACACTTAGGGTTGCGATCCCGTTGCTGGTCCCGGTCCAGTACGGGCGCAACACTTAGGGTTGCGATCCGTTGCCGGTCACGAAAAAAGACAAAAAGGAAAAAAAAAAAAAAGAAACAGCTGATTTGCTCACCCTCCCCAGTTCCGCTGCCCTCCCCTGTTGTGTCCCCACCTGATGGCCCCACAGAGTCACCTCCAAACTCCTTGCACCCCCCTTGAGTTTCTGCCGTAAACCTGCCCCTGGCTCTGGGGTCGACCTGGCCTCTCACTCTTCTAGCTCGGTGCCATCCTGCATCTCCTTCATCAACGCCTCTCTCTCCGCCCCAGGCTGGGCTGAGCAGGGGTCCTTTGTCCTTGCCATTCCATGATCCGTCAGGTGGTTGATTCCTGGCCTCTCCCTGGGCTGAGCATTGGAGGCATGTTAGCTTCCTGTGGCTGTTGTAAAAAAGGACTACAAACCAGGTGGCCTAAATATTTATTTATTTATTCTCTCCAAGATCTGGAAGGCAGACATCTGAAATCAAGGTGTCAGAGGGTCGTGCTCCCTCTGAGGGATTAGGGGAGAATCCTTCCCACCTCTTCCAGCTTCTGGTGGCCCCGGTGTTCTTGGCTTCTGGCTGCATCACTCCAGTCTCAGCCTTCATCTTCACACAGCCTTCTTCTCTCTTCCAAATCTCCCTCTACCTCTCTCTCATGAGGACGCTTGTCATTGGATTTAAGCCCAACTGGATAACCCAGGCTGATTTTATCTGTGGACTTGTAATTTAATTACATCTGCAAGGAATCTTTTTCCAAATATGGTCTTATTCACAGGTTCCAGAATGTGGACATAGCTTTTGGGGGGCCACCATTCAACCCACTGCAGAGGAGGGCAAGTGTGCACTGGGGGGGCACCTGCGGCTCTTTCTGGGCTCCTGCCCTCCCCAGGGCTCTCTGAAAGCTGGGCTGCCCGGCTTCCTCTCTCACACCTGTAGTCTCCTCCTCCAGCACCTTTTGCTCACCGTATAAACCCCGCCCTGTCTTGAACACAAAAAAGATTCAAGAGCATTTTCTCAAGACCACCACCCCTCGAACTCTGTTTATCCCTTTACTTGGGTCCCAGACTGCCCGGAAAAGCAGTCCACGTTCCCTGTCTCGCCACCCTGGGCCATCTGCCTGGAGCCTGCCTGTCAAGGGGCACCCAGGCCGCCTGGCTGCTGGAAGGAGCCTCTCTTCTCGGCTCTCGGCATCCCGTCTCTTTACCCTGATTTGTGGAGTGGGGCTTCCCTCCCTTCTGCCTTATGACAACTCCCCACATGTGTCCACTGGGGCTTAGGTAGCAGTGGGAAACAGACCTGGGGGTGTCTCAGGTCTATCTGTCACTGGCTGGGTGAGCAGGGTGCCTCTCCTTCCCGGGCATGCTCAGCTGCACCATGGAGGTCATCACAGAGCTGCAGGAGGGTTAAAAGGGACAGAGCATCAGTCGGTGCCTGTGAGCTACAGAGGAGTGGTGGGGTAGAGGTGGCCACCTCTGTTTCTCCCTCCCCAGGACTCAAGTCCCCACGAGTATGTGTGACTCTTCCACGTGTGTGGGAGGGCTGTCCTCCAACGAGAAGGTGAGCAGGACTTTCCTTCTCTCCCCCATGCTGCTTTGAAGGTGAGGTGGGTGGGGAATGCGTCTGGAACGTATTCGTGGTTGGAAGTTTCTTCCTGTGAAGTCTCTATGAGCAACCGCGTTAGGGCCTGTCCACCAAACGCTGAATGATGAGGTGCCTGATGCTTCCTGGCTAGAGCGATTGTGCATTTCTGCCACTGAGATTCTATGTGGGTTAATTAAAATGGGGGAAAGTATTTCTCCCAAATTATTTACCAGCTTCCAGGAGAACAAACAATCATTGTGGAGTCTTGTTACAGATGTGCTGCAGACTCTCATGGTGGGGAGGGGGCAGGCATGACATGCTCCAAGGGCTGGGGGTTAGGGGTGATGGAGTTTGGGTGTGTTGTCCCCTGCAAAACTCATGTGGAAATTTGATCTCCAGTGTGGCAGCGTTGGAAGCTGATTGAGTCATGGGGGCGGATCCCTCATGGATGGATTAATGCTCTCCCTGGGGGAGGGGGGATTCATGAGAGAGTTCTCGCTCTACTAGTTCCTGCGAGAGCCTCTCTCTCTCTCTCTCTCTCTCCCTCCCCCCTCCCCCCCCATGTGATCTGCTTTTACCCGCTGGCTCCCTGCCACTTTCTGCCATGAGTAGAAGCAGCCTGAGGCCAGGGCCAGATGCAGCTGTCCCAGAATCGTAAGCCAAATAAACCTCTCAATTTAAAAAATAAAATCCTATGTTTGACACAGTGTTAACAACTCCATGTATTCAATCCTCTTTTTTCTCATTTTAACTTTTTCCCCCTAGTTGGTGGGTGGGCTAACTAAACAGAGAAGCCTTTTACATGGTACTTTGCTATTTTCTAAACAGAGCTGCTATGCATGCTCTCTGGTTTATATACAATGTATTGTTGTTTTTTAAGCAAAGCACCCTTGTAAATACCGTATTTCAAAGATGAAGCATTGCAGGAAATAATTATATAAATTATTCTACATTTGCATTAAATTTTCTATTATTTTTCATTTGTATTTCCATATGTTTTTAAAATAACTGTGCACAGGCCCTAAAACTGTAACAATGTTCTTAAGTGGTTTATTTATTTATTTATTTTTTGGTCTTGTGGACTAAAAGTTTGTGAAAATGAAAGACTGTTAAAGGATACTTTGTGCACATTAAATATGTTGTAAAATCTTATTGTTTAAGAGGGTTTCAATGAATACCCAGAGCAGAAAAACAAAACTACATGATTAATCTGGAATAAATAAGACAACTCTCCTGTTTAGCTAATAAAACAATAAAGATTCATTTGCCACCTAGGACCTGCATTTCTTAGGATGAGAACATTTTTACTGGTTTATTGCCCTTAAGGACTACACATAGAGGAAGAGTGAGTTGATGACACTCAGAGGTCATAATTCCTTTTAAATTCTGCTTTAGGTGACAAAACCAATTAGAAAAATTAAGTGTCGCATAGAAACAAATCCATGCTTAAAAAGATTATTAACCCTTGCTTATATGTAGGCATAACATTGGCCTTATTTTGAGATGGTTTTAGAACTGTTGTCCCTAAAGCTCTGATATGGTTCACACAGTTTTGCCAAGACTTGAAGGTATGTGATAGGACAGATAAATTACTGGGGTCCTAGAGGTGGAAAGGACGTGGTTCAGAAAGAATCTGTTTCTAAAAAGCTGTTCTTGAAACAGAAAATCTTTGGAAAGAAACTTGGTCCAACTCTGTGAGAAAAAATGTTTTTAATAAGCAGTTAAGGTTAAGATTATACACTAATTAGAATGGGTTTGATTTTAACAGTGTGAATCAGTTTCCTTTCCTTCAGCAATATGAGTTATTAAAGCAACTTTATTCCATGACACTCTATGTCCTGGATGAATGCAATGTCACAAATGAAACACATGATACAGAAAGAGGCGGACTTGCTCGACAGAAATGCCAGCATAGACTCATATGCTCATGACAAAGTCAACACTGAGAGGAAACTTTATCAAAACTCATAGTGAGAGTCTTAGGCTGCACTAAGAGAGGTGTATTGTCCAGAAATCAGCAAACTATCAGAATTCTACCACACTCAGGAGACACGTGAAGTGCTGTGTCCAATTCTTGATGCCACACTTTGCGAGAATTTGAGAAAAATGGAAATATATTGAGATGGAAACAGTGTAAATCAATGGAAAAAATCTGTACTTGGTGGAGGCGAAGTTCATTATAGTTCTACCTCTGCTGTCCAGAATCTGTGTAGTTTAAAAGAAAATCATTTAATCTCTTGGTCTCACTTTACACAGGACATCTATAAAACAAAAGGCTGGTCTCGATGAATAATTTATAAGGATTTTTTTCATTCTTAAAATTCCAGCACTTTTGGCAGGACATTTTAGGGTAATAACTCGATTTGTCCTCCCAGCATTCTGGTTATGACCATCCCCCTATGGAGCCAGTCGCTTTCATTATTTAGGATGAGGGCAGATATAGTAAACAATGAAGTCATTTGAATTTTTATTGTTTTTTAAACTCATGTTAGCCACAATAATCTTGAAACCCAAGGCATTTGATTGCAAGTGTGGAGCTATTTGATAGAAGGTTCCAAAAGCATCTTGTAGAATATGAGAGCCAAATTTTAAACTATGTCTATGTAAATGTGGTGTGACTTAAGAGCTAGCTTTTTTTTTTTACCATAAAGAGACAAAATCAACTTTCTTAGAGGGGGAAACAAGAGAGGATATGACTATGACCTTAGATGGTGATGACTCTCTGAAAAGGAGCCCAGTGCTCATCTCTTCAGGCAAGTGCCAAAAGTGAGGAGGAACAATAAAAACCTCAAGTTACTTTTGGGGTATCCCAGACCACAGAGAACCATTGGCTAGCTTCCCAAGGAAGTTGCAGGCCTCATAGAGAAACCCAGCATTCATCATGGCATTGAGCAGTAGAGTAGCAATGTTGGAATGAGGGCAGCCTCCCAAAATGCCGTACCCACTAGCGGGATGAAAAGGGGGAACTGTACCCCCAAGAGGATTGCAGAAGTGGCTAAGAGTGGAACAGAAGAGTAGAGATATTTCACAGACAGATAGGGAATAAAGAATGACCTGTTTTTGGAAAACAGAGATCAAAGGGAAACATGTTTATTTTTATTCGAATGCCACGGAGCTAGATGTTGACAACCAAAGACAAGCAGGCACTGCGCATCTGGAATCCAATGACAATGGACCTGTTGCTTCTTACTCTGTGATAACAAGATTTATAAGTATGGTATGAAAAAAAGTTATTGTCCAAGCACTATGTACTGAGTTGTGTCTTCTCTCCCCCACCCCCTGCCCAAGATTCACATGTTAAAACCATAACCCCCAATGTAAATATATTTGCAGATGTGGCCTTTTGGAGGTAATTAGGGTTAGATGAGGTGGTGAGGGTGGGGCTCTCATGATGGGATTAGTGCCCTCATAAAAGGAGACACCAGAGACCTCACTCTCGAACTCTTCCACCATGTGAGGATACAGCAAGGAGGCGGCCTTCTGTAAGCCACTGGCAGGGCAGAAGCCTCACCAAGAACAGAATCTGCCAACACCTCGTAGGGATGTCCAGCGTCCAGAACTGTGAGAAATAAATGTCTGTTTTTAAGTGCCCTGGCTATGGCATTCTATTAAGGCAGCTGGAGCTGACGGATACAGGCACCCTCTCAGCTGCCCCTGCTGAGGCTTCTGCCCTGCCGGTAGAAGCTGCTGTCCAGCCTTATTACACGATGTCTCTGTCTCTTTCTGATGGAGGCAGGGACCCAGACAGCAGGATGGAAGAGAATGCACCCTTCATAGGAAGAGGTTGCCTGTCATTCAGCAGAGGAGGGAGTGGCAGGGGACAGTAACAGATTGGGTGGTAGCCCGGACATTTGGTGGGCCAGGGTAAGGCTAAATATGTGTCTTTGGGCAGTGATTAGATTATGTTCTTACAGTAGCCAGTTGCAAATTCCATCCCTACAGAGTCTGTGAGAGCCCCTTTGGGGGAGGACAGCCACCCAAGAGGGGTCCTCCCTAGCCTGAGATGGTTGTCCTTGTCACTGATACTTGTAGCTTCAGCAACAGAGAGTGGTCTCTCTGATTCCAGTTGGTTGCCTTCAGTTCCTCCTCTGCACCCCAGATCAGGGCAGATGCCACAGCACTCCCAGCCTCTGTCATCCCAGAGGCTCTGTGGACTCAGGGGCCAGGCGGACTCTGGCCGGCTCTGCCTTGGGGGACATTGCTCCCCACCCCCACGGGATTGCATCAATGCTACATCCTCCTGAAAAAATGCTCCCTTTGCTGTTAAACTTATTTTTGTCTTCTCTGCACAGAATTATATTATTTTCCTCCATCGCTTGTCTATGAGTGGGGGCGGAGGAAGGGGACAAAAAAGGGAGAATGATTTGCTGTCATTGTATCCACAAAGTGCACATTTTCTTTGTGCAGTTGAAATGTCTGAGCATCTGAGAGCTTTGAAAGCTTGTCTCAAATGGTCTAATTGCCCATTCCCGATCCTGGCTTGGCGCCTTGCATCTGGCTTTTCATGGATTGGAATTGGGAGGGGCTGTTGGGAGAGACTTCTCTAACTTAGGGATATTTTTAGCAAATCAAAGTTTGCTTTTCTGGGTCGATCCTGTCCTCTCATGGCCACCTCCCGACATGCTCCCTCTGATCTTGTCACTTGCCATTGTCTCTGGGCCCCAGCGCAAATGCCACTGACCCTGTGCCACTGAGTTCACCTCAGGACCAGCACAGGCCTGGTCATCCCTCGAGGTCACAGGGAAGGGGAAGGGGATACACATTTATGGAGCTCCTGTCTGTGCTGGAGACACGGTGCCAGGGGCTTCATGTACATCAGCGGTTCTCAAAGTGCGATCCCCGCGGGTTCAAGGAGTTTTTCTTTACACACCTCAGCCAAAACAACATATTACAATAGAGCAGATGCAGAAACAGACACAAGAATCCAGCTGGCTTTAGTAAGTCAGACATTAAAGAGATTTACACTAATGTGAAACAGTCCTTTTCTTCTCACTAACATTGTGTTGCTTTAGAAAATAAAGGGTTTTATAAAATTAAAAATGTGGTTTATATTAACGTGGTAGTTTATCATTGCTATTTGAGTTAATAAATAGAATGACAAATTTCTCAGTTTTAATTTCTAATACAATAAATAGTGTTAAATAAAATGCATATAAGCAAATGCCCTTTGGAGCCTTCAGTAATTTTTAAGAGAGTAAGAGGTTTCTAGGACCACTTATGTGAGTCATATTTAGTTCTCCAGCTGCATTTATGGGAGGCAGTGTGATCCCCATTTCACAGATGGAGAAATTAAGCCCCTGCGAAGTTATTTGCCCATGGTTCTACGCCAAGTGGCTGGATTAGGATTTGAAAAAATACTTCTTTATTAAAAAAAATAATTAATACATATTAACTGTGAAGAAATTGAAAACAAAAAAAAACTTAAGCCACCGGTAAGCCTGCCAGTCAGTACTTTGTCCTCATGCTTAATTGACACAACCTGGATCGTGCTGTCTGTGCGGTGTTCTGTTCCAGGCAGACCAAACCCAGAGCCAGGACGCAGAGACAGGCCGAGCCTGTGCCTCCCCGATGCTGTGGAAGGCAGCTCCCCATGGAGCAGGGGTTTCTGCTTTCATTTCTTCCTGTTTTGAGAGTGTCCAGGAATAGGACCTGTAGATTGTGTGTCATGGCCTGATTTCTGTCCCCACTGGCCCACCAAAAATTTGCGTTAAAGCCTTAACCCTCGGGCCGGCCTGGTGGCGCACTGGATAGTGCGCCGCTTGGGAAGCATGGCGGG
>NW_007732738.1:14577-15967 GCF_000696425.1 Galeopterus variegatus
CACCATCCGTGGGAACAGGAGTATGAGTGGGGTAGAGCCTGGGGATGTTGAGGGCTGTTTCCCAGGAATGACATCCACAGGATGTGGGTCCAATCCCACCAGAAGCAGCAGAGACCAGGCCTTAGAATACCTGCCAAGGGCCTGGCACTGGGGCTCTGCTTGGCCTGCTCATGATGGACCCTCCTGGAGGTTGTCCCTCTTTGCTCCAAGCACATGGTGTGAGGAAGCCGCTCAGAGCCTTCCAGGCACAGGGCCCTGGAGCAGGGCCCCTCTGCTTCCCCGGGTCTGCCCCGAGCTGAGGAGGCTCTGACCCTGTTGAAATGGCTCTGCTGGCCCGGACCCCCATATACCCCCCCAGACAGGTTCCATTCTGACTGAAGAGCTCAGGTTCTGGCCTTGGACATGCACCAGGACCAGTAAAACCCGGGTCTGCGGTAAACAAGACAGCTGGGTCCAGGGAGTGGGCTGGGGGCAGGGGCGGAGTACTCCCTCCCTTTGCGGACTCCCAACCTGGGCTCTGTCTTCAGGACTCCACCTGTCACAGGACACCTGAAAAGAGTCTTGACCCAGCAGCTCCAGTAAGTGGCCGCCTGAATGGTCAATGGCACGAGGCCTAAAGGCTCCGGTCCTTCCCTGTGCTGATGACAACTCCTGGTGGCCGTCCTTGAGCCAATGCCCGTTTCTCTCCTTTCGTGGTCTACACTTTCTCACCTCCAGCCTCACCTTAGCTCACTCCAGTTGGCTCCAGTCCTCACTGAACTGGCCCATGACGAGGTCTCCCATGAGCGACCTCACCTCTCGGCGCATGTAACACGGCGGATACTTCCTGCTGCTTGGATCCATTTGGCTTCAGGCCGCCCAAACACCTCATTTTCCAAGTTTTTGTTACTGACCGCTCACTGCTGGCCTGCCTGGGCTCCATCCTTGGCTGCTCCCACTGTCCTCTCTCCTGCCACCAGCCACAGGCAGCCATCGAGCATGACCAAGGAACTAACATTTCCTGTGTATTTCATATTAATTAATTGAAATGTAAACAGCCATGGTGGCTGCTGGCTTCTGCACTGGACATTGCAGCCTGGGAGCCCTGGTGTGACATCTGCTGTCTTCCACACTTCCATCCCCTGCGCTGGCATCTCCACTGAGACTCATCTCATGCTGCCTTCCTGGTACCTCCACTGGGTGCTGGTGAGCATATTGGATTTAACACGCTAAGACTCTTTAATCCACTGCCCCCAGAATCCTTCATCTTGGCCTTCCCCAACAGTCCCATTGCTCAGCCTCCAAATTCAGGAGCCGCAATGATTCTTTTTTCTGCCCTGAGTAGGCCACGTAGGCTCTTCCCTCCAAACATATTCCCAACCCAACGCATCCCTCCACCTCCACTCCTCAG
>NW_007732738.1:17059-20394 GCF_000696425.1 Galeopterus variegatus
CCTCACCCCCCACTCCTCCTCACCCCCCACCCCTGCCTGCATGTCTCAGCTCTGCTCTCAGTGCCCCAGGACATCCCCCTTTTCCCCCTCTTCTGCGTGAAGCATGGAAGGAAGGAGAAGGCTGGAATTCCTAAGCAAGAGAAGTCGGTCACGTCATCAGGAGCTTGCAGGCCCGGCTCCCAGAGGCTCGGGAAAGTCTCATGTAGACCCAGGTCTCTTCTGAGCCAAAGGCTGAGCCCCTTGGCTGGAATCAGCCCTCTTCCACTTCTGCCGCCCTCCCCTTATTACAGATCCCAGCAGCAGCAAACCCAAACTCCCCTCTGAGCCCCAGCACAATCCCACCCTAATTATAAGGCAGGAGAGCTCCTGCTCTTTGCAGCCCTGACTTTAATTTCTCTAATTATAGTTGAGGCTTGGAGCAGTCCTTCCCCCTTAATCTGCTTAATGCAGACACTCACTCCCCCACCCGGCTTCTGACTTTAACCCTTTCGCTGCTCTGGTGACAGTTTTCTAAGTGGGCACCTGTTATGGACTGAATTGTACCCCGTAACTCTCAGCACTTCAGAAGGTAACTGTATTTGGAGACAGGGTATTTAGAGAGGTAATTAAATTAAAATGAGGTCATTAATGTGGGACCTAATCCAACATGACTGGTGTTCTTCTAAGAAGAAACTAGGGCACAGACAGAAGGAAGACCATTCTTACAACCAACATGGGAGGACTCAGTAAAAACTAACCCTGCTGACGCCTTGATGTCAGCCTTCTAGCCTGCGGAATTGTGAAGCGATAAATTTCTGTTGTTTAAGGCACGTGTCTTGGTGCTTTGGTGTGTCAGCTCTCGCAGCTCGGCTGGGGAGCAGGACAGCACCCCCCCCCCTCAGGAAGGCCCCTGGGAGGTCAGGCTCCAGGAGCAGCCCATGGGGTCGGTCATGTGGAGCTGGGCTTCCCTGCTGGCCTGGCCTGAGGTGTGGGAATGTCGGAGCCCCTGGGGGAGCGGATGCAGTTATGCAGGGGCAAGGTGTGCACAAGGGTGTCTTCTGTTCCATGTCTGTGTGTTTGTGCGTGGGACAGGGGACACTTCTGAGGCTCAGTGGGGCAGCTTGGACTCTCCCCTGCCCCTGGAGCACGCAGGGTGCCATTTCTGCAAGGACATCAAGAAACCAATTGATGTCCGGTTAGGGCAGGAGCAGCCGAGTTCAGCTTGTGTTTCCTTGAGTGTGACTGTCCCAGATCACCTGTTCTGTGATGAGAGAGAAAGGAGCAGGGCTTGTGCGGAGCTGAGGGATGACTCCCAGCACTCCTTGGGCCAGGTGCTCTCTGGGACTCTGAGTCACACCGTTGCCACCACCCCGTGGTCAAGGTTATGCCTGCTGGGCACTCTCACTGTGGGGGACCTTCAGAAGTCTGTGATGTCCTAAATGCACTGTGGGTCAAGACAAGGGGCAGGTGAGGCTCCCTGTTGACAGTGCGTGGCCCAGAGCAGTCACCCTCAGGTGGAATCCTGGGAGACTGAATACATTGAGGGGAGGGTGGAAGGAGGTGGATGTGGGGACAAGTTACCAGGAAGACCTCCTGCAAGGCAGGGTGGAATCTACAGGGAAGACCCCCTGGGAAGGGGTCGTGACAGGAGCGGGGAAGGCCTGGAGAGGCTGGGTGTGGTCAGGCTCCTAAGGTCAGGGCAGGATTTCTGTCCTGGAAGGTTCTATCCCAACATGGGAGAGTTGCTGGGTACACCCACGCCTGATACATCACCTGGGATGTGGGACAGTTCTGTGCAGGCCTGACGCCCACAGCGCCTCTCCCGGGTCCCATCGTGCATTCTCCCAGGTCCCATCGTGCATTCTCCCAGGTCCCATCGTGCATTCTCCCATTGCAACCCTCACCCAGGCCCGCACCTTCCAGTCTTTTGTTCTCCTGGGCCCATTGTGGTTCTAACTTTTTGGACTATTTGTAGCCAAGGCAACCCATAATATAGCACAAACTGATTCCTGGGACCTTTTTTTTTTGATTGCCACTTGGTCTCCATCTTCCTCTTCGTTCCTCTGGGTTTCTGGGGTCCCTGAGTCAGCCTGTGCATCTGGAGATTTGCTAGAAGGATTCAGGGGGCTCAGTGGAGTCTGGGGCTGTCTGTGTGCAGGCTCTGGCTGCTCCCTGGCTCCCTGGCAATGCGTGACATGGTAATGCGTGCAGTGTGTCTGCCTGGGGATGCCCTTAGAGACTCAGCACCCGAGGTTTTCACATAGGCAATCCCTGCTGAGCAACTACCAAAAATCTCCCATACGAAAAGCAGGTGTTTATCATAAATCATGCTGTTGGCGCAAACAGTCTAGGCACGGTGAACCCTATCAGCTAGGGAATGGAGGGACGGTTCGAGTGCCAAGTTCCCAGAAGCAGCTCAGAGGCAACCTTGCAGGCCGACTGTTTTAGTGATAGCAGCCCACCGCCTTGAGTCCCCTGCGGTCTTTCCTGAGTCTAAGACCTGGCCAGGCTCTCTCAGAGAGCTAATGTCTCCTGTCCTAATCTTCTTTCCCTATAAAGAAATAAGCAGTCAAACCACAGGGTTGCTTTCCTCCCACCTTGCTTTCCTCTCCTACCAGCTGTGACCCCCACTCCCTCCTCCTCGCCAGGGGGACCTCCCACTGTGCTGGAGCCACAGCTGTTGAATAGCTGTTGAATGGGGAGCTCAGCGCCCCCCCCCTTTTTTTCCTTTTTGTCTTTTTTCGTGACCGGTAACGGGATCGCAACCCTCAGTGTCGCACCCATACTGCAACCGGCAACGGGATTGCAACCCTCAGTGCCATGCCCGCACCGCGCTCAACCAGTGAGCGGGAACAGGTCTCTACATGGGATCTGAACCCTCGGCAGGAGCGCCGACGCACTCCCAAGAGCCGCACTCTACTGAGTGCGCCACCGGGCCGGCCCTCAGCGCCCCTTTTGAGGAGCCCTTTCCCATCGTCACTGCTGGCTGAACTGCCGCTGTGTCCGCACCGTGTCTACCACACGGGAGACGTTTTACTAACAGCTCCGTAACAGGGTATGAATTTCGGAGGCTTGAAGTCTTTCCTGAGCTGGGTTCCAGCCTGCGAGAGAATGACCTCTTCCTAACTGAACACCTGTTCCAGATGCCTCCCACAAACAGTCAGGTGGCTGTTTTAGCTGTCCACTGCTGCACGTCACAGACAGTGCCAGGTGTACTGACTGTCACTGCTGCATGTCACAGACGGTGCCAGGTGTACTGACTGTCACTGCTGCATGTCACAGACGGTGCCAGGTGTAATAACTGTCACTGCTGCACGTCACAGATGGTGCCAGGTGTACTGACTGTCACTGCTGCA
>NW_007732738.1:20428-26844 GCF_000696425.1 Galeopterus variegatus
CGCCATGGGGACCTCCCACTGTGCTGGAGCCACAGCTGTTGAATAGCTGTTGAATGGGGAGCTCAGCGCCCCCCCCTTTTTTTTCCTTTTTGTCTTTTTTCGTGACCGGTAACGGGATCGCAACCCTCAGTGTCGCACCCGTACCGCAACCGGCAACGGGATTGCAACCCTCAGTGCCGCGCCCGCACCGCGCTCAACCAGTGAGCGGGAACCAGTCTCTACATGGGATCTGAACCCTCGGCGGGAGCACCGCCGCACTCCCAAGAGCCGCACTCTACCGAGTGCGCCACCGGGCCGGCCCTCAGCGCCCCTTTTGAGGAGCCCTTTCCCATCGTCACTGCTGGCTGAACTGCCGCTGTGTCCGCACCGTGTCTACCACACGGGAGACGTTTTACTAACAGCTCCGTAACAGGGTATGAATTTCGGAGGCTTGAAGTCTTTCCTGAGCTGGGTTCCAGCCTGCGAGAGAATGACCTCTTCCTAACTGAACACCTGTTCCAGATGCCTCCCACAAACAGTCAGGTGGCTGTTTTAGCTGTCCACTGCTGCACGTCACAGACAGTGCCAGGTGTACTGACTGTCACTGCTGCATGTCACAGACGGTGCCAGGTGTACTGACTGTCACTGCTGCATGTCACAGACGGTGCCAGGTGTAATAACTGTCACTGCTGCACGTCACAGATGGTGCCAGGTGTACTGACTGTCACTGCTGCATGTCACAGATGGTGCCAGGTTTAATAACTGTCACTGCTGCACGTCACAGATGGTGCCAGGTGTACTGACTGTCACTGCTGCACGTCACAGACGGTGAGAGGAATGCAAGGAGACACAGAAGCTGGCACCATGGGTTGTCTGCACAGAGTGGAACTAGGTTGCTGGGGCAGGGGTGGAAGAAAGACAGTTCACTACACACCCTTTAAGATCCTTTTTAATTTTGTACTATGTGCTAGTATTACCTTTTCAAACAAAAATTTTAAAAACAAAGAAGAAAAAGAGGAGGAGGAGGAAGAGAAGGAAGGAAAGGAAGAGTCGGGGCAGGAAAGAGAATAATAGGAGCCAGAGCAGCTTTATTCACAATAGCCAAAGGTGGGAACGACTTAAATGTCCATCATTGGTGAACAGATAAACAAAACGTGGTAGATCCACGCGACGGAACATTATGCAGCCATGAAGAGGAACGTGGTATGGATGAACGTTGAAAACATGATGCTATGTGACAGAAGCCAGACACAAAAGGTCACATATTGTATAATTCCATTTATATGAAATGTCCAGAAGAGGCAAATCCATAGAGACAGAAAGCAGATTAGTGGTTTCCAGAGGCTGGGAGGAGGGGAGAATGGGAGAGCCTGCTGGATGGGTGCGGGGTTTTTTTCCAGGGTGTGGCTGTGCAACAGTGAATGTCCTAAATGCCACTGAGCTGCATATGTTTAAATGGTTAATGTTATGTTATGCAAATTTCATTGCCTAAAAAAATAAATAAATAAAAGAACATATGCCAGGAACACCAAGCTCAGCAGGAAGATCTCCGTCCATAGGCACTGTGGGTTCTAGAGGGACAGGGGTCCTGGGCATCCTGGCCAGGTGCACGCTGCTGCCTGTGCTCCACTCATGGTGCCATCTGGCACCTGGCTGTCCCAGGCTCCAGCGACCAAGGGAGGACATCAACATATACACCACTGGGCAAATTAAATGTAATGACATGCCACATACATACCTTACCAGCAATCAACCAAAATAGCACTCAGAGGCAAACTCCAAACGGTCACCGTATTTTCAGAATGTGCAAGGAAATGACAAAGTCAGCGATTAACCCCAGGCCTGCAGCCTCTCCAGGCTGTGTGGCTTGCAGCTGGATCATGCGGAGGGGAGCATCAGTGTCGCCGAGGAGCCTTCAGCAGGCCATCTACTTCAGCAGGCCCCTTAACCCAGCACCTGCTGTCTCTAGGAGTCAGGAAGAAGCAATAAGTTCATCTCCACCCAGCAGGCCTGAGGACTATCTGGATCTGGTTTGATAAAGCAACCAAACTAGGAGGAGAAGGGGAGCGTTAGCACCAGAGGACAGATTTTGGGGGCTGGGAGAATGTTTCCTGATGTCAGGACTTTGTTTCTAGCTGCTGGGGTGGAGAGAAGGCACCAGAACCTCAGACCTCCCCTGTGAGATGAGAATGCTCACCCTGAGCATATGTGCAGTCCTGTGCTGAGCATCACCAGCAGGATCTCATCGACTCCTCCCCTTTGTCACAGAGGGAGGTCCTCTTATGACATCTTTTCAGTGGTTGAAGAGGACAAAGTGCAACCAGGCAGGAGATGGCTCTTGTCCACACAGCCTGTAAGCGGCAGTGTTGGGATTTGAACCCAGGGCTGTTCGATCCAAAGTCTGTGCTTTTATACGAATACTACACTGGGGAGTTTTAGGGTTAGCTCAGTGCTACAGACTGAATGTGTCCCACCCCCCCAAATTCATATGTGGAGATCTAACCCCCAATGTGACAGTATTTGGAGACGGGGTCTTTGGGAGGTAATTTGGTCATGAGGGTGGAGCCCTCATGGATAGAATTAGTGGCTTTATATATATAAAAAAAAAAAGACATGAGAGAGCTTGCTTCCTCTCTTCCTGCTCTCTCATATGTGAGTATACAACGAGAGAGCCCACCTGCAAACTGGGAAGAGGGCCCTCACCAGACTTTGGAGCTGCCGGCACCTTGATCTTGGACTCCAGCCTCCAGAACTGCGGGAAGCAAGTGTCTGCTGTGTAGGTGGCCCGGTCTGTGGTCATCTGTTGCAGCAGGCCGAGCTGACTGCACACTGTGTGAGGGGCAGTGACCCTTCTCTCAACCACGTGCAAGTGGCATTTCTGTGTATTTCACATATCACACGCTGAATTGTCAACATACCAAAGAAGGGCCTTTTGGAAGAGAAGGAATGTCAGCAGTCAAGGACAGCCTGCAGCTCTAAAGCAGATGGACGTTTGGACAACTCAGGAGAGGAAGCTTGGGGGACAGCCCCTACCTGTCTGGGTGATCCCTCCCAATGCCAACTCAACTCTCCAAGTCAAGAACCGCCAAGGCCAAGGTCAGGAAATTCTACCATCTGAGGCCATTAAGCTCCCCCAAGGGTGATGCTAAGGCTGGACAGGCCATACCTGTGGGTCAGGTGTGCAGCCAGAAGCAGGGCCAGGATTCTTTGGGACTTTCAATGTGGTGCTCACGAGTTGTCTATGAGCCAGGCTGGGAGGGAGACTGAGAAGCCAGCTGGTCAACGCCTGGGTCCAGCAGCAAGAAAAGAAAGGCAGAGGAGATGGGGCCAGTGCAGAGGTGCGGGATAGACCCCATAGGTGTGTGTGTGTGTGTGTGTGTGTGTGTGTGTGTGTGTGTGTATGTGGTCCTATGAGCCAGGCTGGGAGGGAGACGGAGAAGCCAGCTGGTCAACGCCTGGGTCCAGCAGCAAGAAAAGAAAGGCAGAGGAGATGGAGCCAGTGCAGAGGTGTGGGATAGACCCCATAGGTGTGTGTGTGTGTGTGTGTGTGTGTGTGTGTATGTGGTTGCCCTGAGGGTCTGTAAGAGAGTTCAGGAAAGCTGTGCAGAGGCGACGTGTCTCTTTCTCCTGGTTCTCCAGTAGCAACCCCCCTGCTAAAAATCCCCTGGTGCCATGTCACTGAGCTCCTGCTTTCTCTGACATTCCCGAACAAGACCCAATTCATTATCATCCTAAAAATTGATTTGGAAAAAAAAAGTAGAGCCTTCAGTTCAAAGGACTGCCGAGATATGGGATGACGGATGGCTTTATTCCACGCTTCAATTTTATATTTATCAAATTAAGCCAGCAGCCAAGGGGTGCTTAATTAAAATTCTTTGTCATCAGCTGAAGAGAAGATGGGAGAGGAAGGGCCTATGACCCATATTCTAGGAGGAAAGCTGGAAGTGCCCCAAATAACAAGCCGGAAGCTCTCACGAGGGCCCCCTGGGTCATGGGAGGTGGTAAGGTCTGTCTTTGCACTGGGAATCCCGGGCCAGGTCCGGGTCCTTAAATGTTTTCTCTCCTTCAAGACTTGTCCTTGAATGTCCAGAGAGGCGTATTTATTCAGCGCCTGGTCCTCAGGACATGCTCTGTGCTGTGTCTGTAAATACATAACAGCACAGGGCAGCCAGGGAGCCTGGGCTTGGAGACGAAATCTGGGTTCAAATCCATGCTCTCTTTCTTATTAATTGTATAATCATGGGCAAATTAATTCATTTTTACTTTTTTTGGGGGGGGCAGTTGGTCGGTGCGGGGATCGGAACCCATGACTTTGGTGTTATGATAATACTGTGTTCTAACCAACGGAGCTAACTGGCCAGCCCTATTCTTAAAAAACTGACATATATAATTCACATAAAATTTCCTTTTTTAGAGTGTACAGTTCAGTGGTTTTTAGTATATTTGTGATTGTGCAAACATCACCACTATCTAGTTTCAGAACATTTCCGTCACCCCAAAGGAACCCCAGTTCCCATTAACAGCAGCTCCCCATCTCATCTTCCCCCAGCCTCTGGTCACCACTAATCTACTTTCTGGCTCTGTACCTTTGCCTGTTTTTGACATTTTACATAAATGCAGTCATGCAATATTTGCCCTTTTGTGTTTGGCTTCTTTTACTCAGCATAATGTGCTCAAGTTTCATCCACATTGTAGTGCATATCAGTATTACATCCCTTGAACAATTTTTTTTTCCTTTTTGTCTTTTTTCGTGACCGGCATCGGATCGCAACCCTCAGTGTTGCGCCCGTACCGGACCGGGACCGGCAACGGGATCGCAACCCTCGGTGTTGTGCTCACACCTCGCTCAGCCTGAGCTGCCGGTTTGTATGTGGGATCCGAACCCTCAGCGGGAGGGCCACCGCGCTCCCAAGCAGTGCGCCACCGGGCCGGCCCCCCTTGAACAATTTTTTAATTGTGGCAAAATACACATCACAAAATTCACCACCTTAATCATTTTTGAAGTGTACAGTTCAGTGGTGTTAAGCGTATTCTCACTGAGGTTCAGAGAGGTGATGTATCTTACACAAGGCTCTGCAGATCCAGGCTCCAAACACATCCACTCCAAATGCATCCATCTCTAGAACACTTTTCATCTTGCAAACCAAAACTCTGCACCCAACACACGACTCTCCATTCTTCCTTCTTCCCAGGCCCTGGCAACCACCATTCTACTTTTGGTCTCTGTGTGGTTGACTATTCTAGGGACCTATTATTTTTCTGTTTGGCTTATTTCACTTAGCATAATGTTGTCCAGCTTCATTCATGTTCTAGCATGTGTCAGAAATTTCTTCCTTTTCAAGGCTGAATAATATTCCATCCTACAGATAAATCACACTGTTTAGCCTCTCATCCATCGATGAGCAACTTGGTTGTTCCTGCCTTTCGGCTATTGTGGATCATGCTGCTATGGACATTTGTATACAAGCTTTTGTGTAGCCGTGTGGTTTCATTTCTCATGGGCACATAACTAGGAGTGAAGTTGCTTCGTTCTTTGAGACTCAGTGTTTGCCTGTGAAACAGGAGTCTGATCTCGCAGGTCTATTTCTACCCACCGGTGCCAAAAAACCAGAAGCTAACAGTAAAAATGGTTTTATGTCTCTCTGTGCCTGAGTCCAGTGCTTGGGGAGCTTATCACTTAGGAAAAAAAGCCACAAACAAAAGTCAGCACTTCCTGTGTATCAGCCCCCAAGAGAAGTCCTCAAGCGTGATCCTCACTTTAGAGCTGTGGTAACCGAGGCTCACAGTGCTATTTGACCAAGATCTCTGTTGGGAGGGGGAGGCAGGACCCGAGCCCAGGCCCTTCTAACTCTAGACTCACACAGTGAATAAAGAGGCTTCTGTGGGGGCTGGAAGACCCTGCCCCTTCCACAGATACACGGAGAGCACCCTCACCACTCCCTGTCCTGCCCGTCCCCTCGCAGGCAGGGCAGGGGCCAGGCCAGGCCCTGGGGCTGTGTGGATAAACACCCAGCCAGTGCTGGAACTCAGACCAAGGGGGTCTGGGACAAGCCAGGAGTCAGGAGGGAAGCTGACTCTAGGGGCAGTGCCCAGGGGGAGTGGGTTTTGCACCAAGGAACTGGGTTGGGGGACACTAGAGAGTAGGGAAGTGGTTGCGGGCAGGAAGTGGATGGTGTGGGGTGGGGGGATAGGGGCAAATATCTCAGCAGAATAGGGGCCCTGCGAAGCAAAGTGAGGTGCAGAAGGCAAAGTGGGAAACAGCCCTGGCTGCCCGCCCTGTCAAGCTGGGATCAGGGGCTGGGGTCCTTAGAACCACCGACTTCCCCTGCCTTGTCCTCACACCCATCCATCCATCCACCCATCCATCCACCCACCCACCCATCCACCCATCCATCCACCCATCCATCCATCCACCCATCCATCCATCCATCCATCCA
>NW_007732738.1:28201-35065 GCF_000696425.1 Galeopterus variegatus
CCCATCCACCCATCCACCCATCCACCCATCCATCCATCCACCCATCCACCCATCCATCCATTCAAAAATCTCTATTGGATGTAGCTTGTGAGATGCTGTTCAGAATACTTGGGATACGTCGGTGGACAGAAGAGAAAAGCATCCTCCCCTAGTTCTGGGCATGGGGGGTGCACATGCACCCTCATCCTCTGTTGTCTGTCTTCTCCTCAGACCTCTCAAGATACCTAGGTCATGTGGTTGTTCCAGCTGGGGAGGCTGGGGCAGAGGGGGACCAATGGAGGGCAGAGGGGGCCATGGACAGGACCCCACCCTCTGCCTGCTTCCGTTCTGTCGGGGAAGGGAAGGTAATGGCTATATCGGGCTGGGAAGATCCCACATGGGGTTGGACGCCATGAGATCTTGCTAATCTTGACAGATTCCCAGCTGGACTGGGGAGGCAGCCACAGTGGCCTGAAATCCTGTGTCACCCTCGCCTGGATGGAAACCTGAGCAGAAGGGTATCTTCAGGCAGCTGCTCTTTTGAGATAATTCAGGGGTGCTCAAGAAGGAGAAGGAGGAAACCAAGGCAGCTGGGTGGAGAGGTGTCCCTGTGCTTGGTGGCCTGCCATGTCAACACCTCTTCAAGTGTCACTTGCAGCTTTGGGAGGCAAGGAGCCCCTTCCCTGGGGCTCAAACATCCTGGGGCAAGACTGCTCACGCCTGCCCCTCGAACCCCTGGACCAGAGTTTTGAGCCCAGTGAGTGGCAGAGGGTTAAGCATGTGGGCTCTGAGGTCTGCCGGGTCTGTGTTTGGAGCCTGGATCTGCAGAGGCCTTGTGCAAGATACATCACCTCTCTGAACCTCAGTTTCCTCATCTGTGAAGTGGGGATAAGAGCTCATACATAGGAAGCACCCAGCTTCACAGTCTCTGGCAATGGTAGCTCTAAATAGATGGTGTGTCAGTTTGCTGTGGCTGCTGTAACAAATAACAGTGTCTTAAAACAACACAAATTTATCATTTTACAATCCTGGAGGGTCTAAAGTGCAAAATGGGTCTCATGGGGCTCAAATCAAGGTGTAGACAGGGCTGTGCTCCTTTGGGAGGCTCTTGGGGAGAATGTTTCCTTGACTTTTGCAGCTTTTAGAGGCCACCTGTATCCCTTGGCTTGTGTCCCCTTCCAGTATCTCCAAAGCTGGTAGTGGCCAGGGGAGTCTTTCTTGCACCGCATCACTCTGGCACACTCTTTTCCTGCCCCCTCTTCTATACTTAAGGACCCTTGTGATTCCATTAGGCCCACCCAGATAATCCAGGATAATCTCTGTATTTTAAACTCAGTTGCTTAGCACCTAAATCCCTTCTGCAGCCTTAATCCACATTTGCCATGTAAAGTAACACACTCGCAGGTTCTGCAGATTAGTGTTGCTTTGCCTCCCACAGATTTGTCACCCCTTTTCCCCTGGGTGTTGGAGCCACCAAAGATTACTCAAAGCCCATCTCTTCTGAGCAGTGAGAAGCCTCAAAAAGGGGTTAATCCCCCATCGCCCTCAACAGTGAGGCATTTCTTCCATTTGGGAAATTAACCACGAATTGGGGTTCTCTTCCTGCATTTATTCTCCAGACCGCAAGTTACAGGAAGAGACATTGGTGGGGTTTTGTTAAGTACAGTTTAACAAAAGAAGCTGATAACATTCAGTAAGTCAAGCAAGGTGACCTTCTGTAATGCAATTGGCAACAAAGGCTTGATTTTAGCAAACATTCTCTTCTTACCGCAATTTCCCAGGATCTTTACATATTAATCAGTAACTTGCCTGTCTTTGAGCCAGCAACCTTGCTGTGTTACAGTTCTTATCTTGCAACAGAGACTCAATAGCCTGGGGAAAATTTCCTATCCTTTGCAAGGTCAATATTTGAAACTGCAAGGCTTTGGAAAAGCAGGCCCTGTGAAGTACATTTGCTTTATGAATCCTCTACAGATTAGGAAGTGGATGTCTTTCGGGTCCATGATTCTGCTGACCCCCAATGTCTGCTTCCATATTCCTGTAGTGACCTGTGATGCAACCAGGAAAACTGTCCAGAAAGAAAGGGGGTCATTTTTAAAAAACATTGCTCCACTAAAGCAAATTCAAATAAAATAGCAATGTGAACATGGTAACACATTTAGAGTCCCTGGTTCATTTCCTGGCATGCAGTAGGTGCTCAATTAATGGAATCTCATGATCATGATACATGAAGCATTCACCTGTGTTTCCAATTCTGGGGTGGGGTCCATCCAGGAGGGCTGCCTGTCTGATCTGTCCCCACCCCCCTGCCCCCCCCCCACTCATGCACAAACAGATACAGCGACTACCTTCCCTGCAGAACAGGGAAAATACAATAACTCTGCTCCCAGCTCCCACAAGCTATGCGGCAAAATGGCCTTGTGGCATAAATAAAAATAACCCCATATGCTGCTATTCAATTGGAGGATTAGCCTAAATGTTGTGAAACAGAAAGCATGAAATATGCATGGGGAAAACTACACTCCCCACTTTGTGGCCTCCTGTGCAGCTCCAGGCGTCTGGCGTCTGTGTGGGGCTGGTTGTTCCCGCCTGGAGTGGCTGTTGGTGATTTGTACGCAGTGTCAGTAAATGCTGTTATGACATTATTAATGCTTCGCACTCCAGCAAAGGACAATGGCCTATTGCCTTGTAATGTGCTGTCTGCTGCTGCAGTTGGAGCACATTAAATGGGGAATCCAAACACGGCAAACTGTTTGTTTTTTTCTTTTTCCTACCCTGGGCCCCGTCTGTGAGCACCACAAGCAATCTTGGAGCCTTGAGAAGGTGGGAGTGGCAGTCAAAGCTCCAATGCCCAGGGAGGTCCTGGGGGACCAGTGAGGGGGCCAGGAGGTTCCCAGAAAGCAGCTCACTCTTCCTGTTCCCAGAGCATATGTAGAAGTGTTGACTTTCTTCCCAGTGGCAGGGAGGTCCCTGTGCAGATTGACTTTAGGTTCAAGGGTGATGGGGGTTGGCCTTGGGGAAGCTGGACTTGCTGGTGGGCAGGGCTAAGGTGTTCCCTGATCTGTCCTCCAGTGACAAGAAGGCCAGATGGCAGGCCTCTGAATGAATTTTATTGGGCTAGCACAATGTTCTAAAAATATTGAGCCTACCTTTTAAAATGATGTGACTTCACATGAGAAGCCCAGATTTCTGGCTTCTCTTGAAGTAACTGGGCACAGTCACACCACGCAATGGTGGCATGTCCCTTTTGGGGGCTACCAGCCCTCAGCAGTCTCTTATCACTCCTGCCCCTTCCACTAGGTCCCTGTAGTGGGTTGAACAGTGTCCCTCCAAAACTCATGTCCTCCTAAAACCTCAGGATGTGACCTTATTTAGAAATATGGCCTATGTAGGGCCGGCCTGTGGCTCACTTGGGTGAGCGTGGTGCTGACAACACCAAGTCAGGGGTTAAGATCCCCTTACCGGCCATCTTAAAAAAAAAAAAAAGAGAGATAGGGTCTATATAGATATAACTAGTTAAGATGAGATCATAGATGGGGCCCCAAATCCAATGACTAGTGTCCTTATAAGAAGAGGGAAATTTGGATACACAGAGACACGTGGAGGAGAAGGCCACGTGAAGACAGAGGCAGAGGCTGGAGTGATGCAGCCACTTCAACCCAAGGACACCAAGGGTTGCCTGGGGCCAACAGAAGCTAGGAGAGAGCATGGGATGGTTTCTCTCTCAGAGCCTCCAGAAGGAACTGACCTCTCGACACCTTGATTTCCGACTTCTGGTCTTCAAGAATAAATCTGTGTTGTCTTAAGCCACTCAGGTTGTGGTAATTTGCTGTGATAGCCTAGGAAGCTAGCAGAGCCCCTTTCCCTAGCATGCCTGGCCTGCCCTCTAGGCATTTTGAGTATGAGACTCCTGAATGGAACAGCTCGTCTTCTCCCCCCAGTCCCTTCTCTGGAGTTCCCCTCCACCTTCATGGACAGAGCAGCTTCACTGCCCGTCCAGGGCCTCCTGCTGGCTCTGGGCTTCTCTGGGCTTCTCCTGACCGCTCCAACCAGGCCAGCAGGATCCATCCGAGGGCGCGGTGGTTCTGTTTATAGCCTCAAAAGAGAGAAGCAATGAAGAGGGGTGGGGCTGGGAATCCGGTGCGACCTGACCTAACGTCAGTCCTCGGATGTACCCTCCAGCAGGGGTGCCCGGTTCCTGCTCCCCTCTCCTTCGCTGGCTTGCTTACAGAGACTCTCCTTCTGCATCTGAAGTGAATGGGCATTTATCTAGAACAGTGGTTCTCTATCCTGGACAGGTGTGTTGGCATAACCTATGGCAGAAAGAAATCAAACGTGCCTAGGCCCTATCTCGGGTACCAAATCAAAACAAGGACTCTGTTTTGCTAAGTTCTGCAGGTGAGCTGTGAGCCAGGCCTGGGAACCACAGGTCTGTAGGGCAGGGTCTTGGTTTGGGCTCTTCGGATGTAGATTCTGAGACAAGGATTCAAGTGCAAGTAGTTTATTTGGGAGGTGACCCAAGGGACATTGACAATGGAGTGGGGAAGGGGGCGGGGGAGGGAAGGACACCAGTATGGGATGCATTCGGGAGCTGGTCACCACCACAGGCAACTGGGGACCCTGGGAGCCGATGTGGAGCATGCCTCAGAGTATCCCACCTGAGGGAGAGGGAGCCGGGTACCTACCCATTGCTCGAGGGTGGTTTCAGGGGGCACTAACTTTCTGGCACTACTGTCTTGCCCCTCTGCATGTTCTAGCTTATTTCCACAGCCAGAAAAAAGGCCCTTAGTCGGAGAGTTGAACGTGTTCCCGGTAACCTGCTTTTTAACACTTTGAGGTGCATGCAGAGGGAATACGGGCAGGCACCCACAGCACCTGCTACCAATAGTTGAGAGCGATAATCATAACCGCCATGCCTTGAGGCCTCACAGGAGCCAGGCAGTGGGCTATTGACCCTCATTAACAGGCTCGATTCTCCAAACAACCCAATGAGGCAGGTGCTATAAATAGCCCAATTTACAGTTGAGGAAACTGAGGCACGGAGAGGTTCTATCCAAGGATGCATGACATGCGAATTCACATTTTTTCTCTTAATGTCTACAGCACAATGGAGGACAAGCAGGACCATTTCTACTGAACTTTACTGCAGACGAGAGGCTGACAAAGGGGAAATTGACTCCAAAAAGAACAGGGAGCTGGACAGCGTGGCTCATAAAATGTCATTAGCCGTCCTTGGCTGTGTTGCCCTGCCTGGTCCCGAGCCTGCCCTCAGATGGTAGAGGGGGATCTCCCCCTTTCACCTCAATGTTCTGATGCAGGAGAGCAAGGCCCACCTTCTAAAATCTGGCTTCTGGCTGAGGGTGGGCCACCTCCCCAGATAAGCCACACCGGGTATGGCCATGCTTTCTGGGGAGACCCCATCTCCTACACTCAGGGGGAGGCCTAACATGCAAACCGGGTGTAAATGCAACCCCCTGACCTTATGTGAGGAAGACACACAACCACAAGGGCCATTTTATTCCTTATAGTAGATAACGGCTTTGGCCTTGACATCCAGGGATTAAATTATTGCCAGAGTTTGTGGCAGATGTAGGCATCCAGGCACGAGGTGTGATTTAGAGGCCCAGCAGAGACCCTGGCCCTCAAACATCTCCTCAGCCAGCCTGCCATGATGCCCAAAGTTCCCACCTCCCTTTGTCATTCTCCTGCACAAAGGCACGGTCGTCATGTCCTTGTTGAATGCAAATTTGTTACCTAGCTGGAGTAACATTAATCCGCCAAAACCAATTTATCACCCGTTTTCACATTAGCAGGGAGCAAGACAATGAGATAATGGAACACGGGACAGGTGGATTTTGATGAAGGAGCAGGAGACGCATGGAACATGAGTCACTGCAAGTGAGAGATGGCTCAGAAGGGGGGTGGGGAGGTGGGCTGGGGGTCCGGAGGTTGGTTGAATGGAACCAGGGTGGGACGGAGGAGAATAAAGGCCTTTTCCTCCAATAAGCCGGGCTGCCTGAGCTGGAAAAGACCCTCAGAGTCATCCACGTCATCGGTTTACATGCGACCTGAGGCTTTGGGTGCCTCCAGCCTTTGGTGGTCCTGTCTGTGCCTGGCCAAGTTCCAGCCAGAGAGCGTTCTTCAGGCTGGTGTTGCGGCTCCCAGCAGCCTCTGACCCATCTCTGCAAGTGCAAACACAGCTCCAAAGTCAAGAAGCCAGAGGAGGTGGGGAGGGCACGTGGCTGCTAAAGGACTCTGGTCCTTTTCATGCTTAAGAGTTGCAAGGAGGCTTAGCGAACTCTGGTCGCCCTCATTTTGTAGTCAGCCTGGCACACATGATCGCCCGCTGGTTACTGGAGAATTCGAGGCTTGAACCCAGGCCAAACAGGGCGCCCTGGGTCTGATTGTGGCTCTGGCTCTGTGTAGGCCTAGTTTATACTCAGATCAGAAGCAAAAAGGAGCCGCGGGAGTTTCTGACCCACCCCGGAGGGACAGAAGACGGTGAGTGTTGCCAAGTGAAACAGAGCGGCGAAGAGGCTGGTGCGGGAGCCCGTGGGGGCAGCAGAAACAGTGGCCCGAGGGAGGGCCCTGGCACCAGCGGAAGGGGAGGGTCTACTCCCGGCGCCCACCTCCTCTGCGCTCAGCAGGAGCCGAAGCGGCCCTCGGTCGGGGGGGCTGCTGGCGCCCTAGGAAGTAGCCTGGCCCGGGGGGGAGGCGCAGGGACCCCTGCCCGCCGGTCCCGGGAAAGCTCGACCCCCGCGCCCCGCCCCGCGCGGCCGGGGAGGGCGCAGAGCTGGGCGGCGGCCACGAGGTGGCGCCAGCGCGCCGAGGAAAGGCCCCGGCCGCTCCTGGGCCGCCCCAGCGCCGCGCGGCCGCCGCCTCCGA
>NW_007732738.1:36065-105419 GCF_000696425.1 Galeopterus variegatus
TGGCCCGGACCGGGCCCAGGACGGCGCGTCCGGCCTCGCCCGCGGCTCGTCGCCCTGACAAGTTTGAACAATGATCACAGTCAACCCCGATGGGAAGATAATGGTCAGAAGATGCCTGGTCACCCTGAGACCCTTTCGGTAAAGTTCTCGCTTGGTTGGAGCGCGGAGGTCTTTTGCCCCGAGGGGCACGGGGTGCAGGTGGGCGAGGTCGGTCCCTGCCAGGGTGCAGGTCCCGGCGGCAGCGGGTGGTTCGCGCTTCAACCCTGGGTGCTGGCCCGTGGATCTGGGGAAACGCATGGAGCTGGGGTTCGGCGTGCTGTTCGGGAGAGGCGTGTAATTTGGGGACCTGTCCCAAGTTGGTCTAGGTCAGATGGGACTCGGAGTGCGGAGGTGGAAGTGGTGGCCGAAAACACCCAGGTGGGGTCGCCCCCGCCAGCGCGCCTCTTCCCTGACCCCCGGGGTCCTTTCCACCTGGTGGACAGTCCTATCTGGGCGACAAAGTTAGAGCGCCTTGGCCGGGCGGCGCCCGCTCCTGTCCCTCCTGTCGCCCCGGGTCGGCCCGCCTACCCTTTCTGTTTATTCCCCTTGTCCCATCGTCGCCGGCACTCCCCTCCTCCTGGCGGGGCGCCGGCCTGTCTCCGACGGGAGGGTCCCCGAGATTGGGGCGAGGACCCTCTCCGACCGCAGGCTTGGGAGAGGCGGGCGTAGGGGCGGCGCAGCGGGGCCGAGTCTGCAGAGGGAGCGTGGGGGGCGAACGGAGGCGAAGACGACCCCCCCACACACCTCGACCGGCCCAGGCCACGCGGGGTCACCCCAGGTGTACCCAGAGCCCGGCGGTGCCCTCTTCTCCCCGGCGCCCTGGGAACTGGGCCCGCATCCCAGGCTGGGGAGGGGGCCCTGCGCTATGGGTGCCCCGCGCGACCGGAGTGTCACTCTGCTCAGTAGCTGGGCCTCGGAAGGTGCCGAGGGAGTGGAGGGCGCCGGGATGGAGATGGACTCGGGACATGGCCACAGGTGGGGCTCGGGCGCAGGACGGAGCCCGCGAGGGCGGGAGCTGGCAGAGGAGGCTCCCGAGGCTCGGGCTACGGAAGGGTCCGGGCTTGAGCCCCTCCCCTCCAGGCCTCCGGCTGGAGCCCCCGGCCCCTGTGACGTCCCCTCTGGTTTCCCTCCCGGCTCCAAATTGGGGGCAGGGGGAGACCTTAGCTCACCTGGCTCCCGCCCCCCAGCACGCCAGGCTGAGGAGGCAGCCTTCGGGGACGCCGGGTGTCAGGTCACTCACCGCTGTCCGGAGGATGCAGGAGGACTGCAGGGCCTCGGGCGGGTGATCGGGAGATGTCAGGAGCCCCCGAACTGAGGTGCCCGTGGAAAGCAGGGCGGCCTTGCTCCTCCAGGAAAATTCTCGAATCCCTGGCCTGACCGGGACCGCTGAGAGGGTTCTCGCCCCTTCTCTCCCCAACCCGCGTGGGCTCCACCCTCCCGGCCCAGGGAAGGCCGGTTAAGGCTGGATGTTTCCTGCCGCGATTGGAGGCGGCCACCAGACCTCAGCACCACGGACAGCGCCCGCGCCCTGGTCCAGCCCCCTGGTATTGTGGGGCCCTTATCTGAAGGCAGGATCTGGGGTGGCTGCATAGGTCCTCCCCACACCAAAGTTGTGTAACTTCTCTTCAGGGTCTCCCTAGGCTGCCTGGAGACCCACAGCCATCAGTGGAGTCTTCATGTTCCCTCCAGATGGGGAGTGGGGCAGCCCTTCAATCACATCACCCCAATTTGCTAATCCTCAAGGGCAGGCTGGGGACCCTGTTCCTTCTGGTTTTCCCAGAGCTTCTGGCAGGGCCTTTATTCTGTAGGTGCTCCTGGGATGTTACTTGAATGGATATATAGATGCATGAAACCATTTTATCTTGAATCTGATACAATTGTCCTTCTGCTGCTTTGGGGGACACTGGACCTCAGGATTGGGACGTGGCAGAGAGAGATGCAGATGAGGTGTTGGGGGCTTCAGGTTCTGGGCTAAAGGTGTAGATACCTTTCTCTTAGCTCATCTTTGGACACTGGCAGTCAGCCCAGGTCCCCAGCTCTCAACACAACTCCATGGCTGGGGAAGAGGCTGGAGGAAAGAGAGACAAGAGGCTTGAGCTGGGCAGTCTGTCCTTGTCCTCAGGCTGGGAGGACAAGTAGCTGATTTCCCCTGGGATCTCTCCGGGTATGACTACCCCTCCTCAATGCTGTGCTGTGGCTATTGTCCTGAGACCAGCCTGACTTCCTCTGGGGTGGTTCCAGGGTCTGAGCCCTGCCCCCAGGCTTAGTGGAATTCAGTCAGTGTCCCTCTGAGGTAAGGCAGAAGTGTCCCTGTGTCATATGGCCTGCTGAATGACGTCTCCTGTCCTCCCTGTCACGGGTGTAGTCTGCAAGAGAGTTATGTCCTGGGAGAAGCCCCCAGGGCCCACTCTGCTTCCGGGTTCTGCCCCTCTTTGACTTAATCCCCAGCAGCTCTTTATCAGCACCACGCTCTAACCAGATGAGCTAACTGGCCACTGGCTCCCAACAGTCCTTTAAATATGGGCTGGGAATTTTGTTGCACTTTTTATTTTCTTCTGCAATTATGTGTTTTCTTTAATGGACCAAATTTTAATTAAATACTGTTCTGCCAGTTTCAAATAATGAAGATTAACATGCATAAAGCAAGTCTTGCATAAAGATACAAACAAGCATGGGGTTTGGGAATGGGGAGTGGAGGGCTGGAGGTCTCTGGCATGACTTTTGGGACTCTCCCTGGTGAGCCTGGCTCTGTGCCAGATGAGGTTCCTCACCCTGACCAGGGATGAGGACGCCCTCCCTGTTCAGCTCTGCCAGTTCATGAAGCCTTCAGATAAATTCAAGGCCCCAGAATAGCTGCCACCTCTGGATGCCCCCAAGGCAGTGCTGACAAGTTCAGTTCTCCTATTTGGGGCCCAGGATCTAAACTGAAGCAGCAGGAGCCTGGGGCCCAACTTGAGGGTGGGTTCTGTGTCCTGTTTCCTGCTGTCCCCCTGGGGTTACCCCAGTACCTGGTGAGTAGTCAATAACTATGTGTTGAAGGAATGAACAGAAATCCTGTTCTGGCCTCCCCTCCCACACAGCGTGAAGCACACACACCTGTGTGACACCCCTTGCACAGGCGTGGGCATGCCCAGACCATCCACCAGACCACATGTGGTTGCCTGGTGAAGATGTGCATTGGGGCACGGAAAGGGGCCATGTGGCCCTGCTCTTGGGTCTTACCATCTAGTAGTGATGGGAGGCACACCCCACCCCCGGGAACATGTGTGAGGAGTTGTTCAAGTGAGCTCATGTCTGATTGCTTCAGCAAGGCCTGTGTACCCAAGTGCTGAGGGTGGCCCAGGTGATTTATGGCATTGTGTTGGGGCTTGTCTGGACCACTTACTTGCCCTCTGGCTGGCATCCGGTCCTACTGTTCCCATCAGTGGTTCTCAAACTTTAGCATGTCTGAGAACCATCTGGAGAGCTAGTTAACACAGATCAGTAGCCACACCCCTGAGTGTCTGATTCAGTCGGTCTGGGGCTGGAGACCCAGAATTTACATTTTTTTTTTTTTTAAAGATGACCGGTAAGGGGATCTTAACCCTTGGCTTGGTGTTGTCAGCACCATGCTCAGCCAGTGAGCGAACCGGCCATCCCTATATGGGATCCGAACCCATGGCCTTGGTGTTATCAGCACCGCACTCTCCCGAGTGAGCCACGGGCCCGCCCCCAGAATTTGCATTTCTAGCAATTCTCAGGTGGCGCCAGAGTTGCCGGTCTGGGGCCACACTTTGAGGACTATTACTCTTAATGAATCAGGCTCTCTATTGAGACTTACCCCTAAATGTGCATCATTCTCCCGCGTGGTTTTCATGTCGCTCGTGGCCAGTGTTTGTAGGTGCGCTCTCTTTATCTATGGTGGGGGAGCTCGGCCCCCCATTCTTCCATCCATCCACTCATTCATTCCTTCTTAAAGCATTTATGCAGCTCTTACTAGGTGGGGTGCTGGGAGTCTTGTGGCACTGGCCTGCCCTCCTGACCCTCCTGTTCCTCTCCACAGGCTCTTTGTCCTGGGCATCGGCTTCTTCACTCTCTGCTTCCTGATGACATCTCTGGGAGGTCAGTTCTCGGCCCGGCGCCTGGGGGACTCGCCCTTCACCATCCGCACAGAAGGTACCTTGGGGGGCCAGGGGGGTTGGAAACGAGTGTGGGTGTTTGTGTGTCGACTGGAAGGTGCCTTTGAGCCTAGCACCGTAAGGGGGTTTGGGGCATGCTTTGGCTCTAGTCCTGGCTGTGGTCATCAGGCTTCCTCTGGCCTGGATTCTTAGGCCAGGGAAAGGCCTTTGAGCCAGGGTCTCCCTGTCTGTGTTGCTTCTTTGGTTGGGGTGTTGGGGGCAGGAGGGCCGCTGTATAGGACACCTGTCTCTTTGAGACACACATATCCTGTGCCTTTGGCCCAGGCTGTGGCCACATGGGGGACAGACCTGGCTGTGAGCTCATGTGTCTTATCTCTGAGCTCTCAGGACACAGATCTCTCCCAGTCCTTCATTGCTCCTTCCCATGCGGTACTTGCAAGGCATTGGAATTGGAGATCCAGAACATGGGCTTTGGGGACCGGATGGGCATCTTGGCTCATCACCTACCAGCTATATGCGGTTGGCCAAGTCGCTTGACTCACCTTCAGACAAGGACAGTAACGGTCTTCTTCAGAGGTTGGATTGAGTCACCTCACATGTGATTCAGTGCGGTCAGTGCCACATGGCATGAACTCGGAGTCCTCCTCCCGAAGCTGGGTCCTGCCCACTTCTTACCCTAGTCAAAGAGGGGTGGAGAACAGCACAGAGTCCTGCCCAGTCACAGGGTTCTTTTGATCAATGGTGGGAAGGAGGAACATGGGGTAGTGGGGAAACTGAGGCAAATGGGGTTTCTGGGACTGTTCTGGGGGCTGGCTCTGAGATTTCACCTGCCCCCCTGGGGAAGTCTCTTTTTGAAGTCCACCTTGTTGAACTTGCAGGGCTCAGCTTTCTGGCTCCCCTGTTCCCAGTGATGAATGTCATGGACATCCCAAGTAGAATAGGTTGTCCTCTAGGGAGGGTGCCCTGAGGGACACTTATTATGCCATCTGGTGTCTCATCATTAGACTCATTCCTTTGGGTTAACATGTACTTCTTTAAAATTGCAAAACCTCCTGGAAGGAATCTCACGCTTCTTGCTCATTCAGGCCTGAGTGTAAGTTAATTTCTCCCATCTCTGGCTGGCAGAGATTCCTCCATCTCTTTGAGCCCCCGATTTCTCCTCTGGTAAATGGGGATAATAATCCTTCTTCCCAGGGTTGTCGTGAGGGTGTAAGATAAACACGTATGAAAGGTCCTGAGCGGCATCTGGCAAATGCGGGAGCTCCATAAATGTTTAATGAGCGTGCTGAGTCTGAAATGGGGGCACTGCAGGAAAGGATGTTTAGGAAAGAGGCCCAGGGAGGTGCTGGAATTTCTACAAAGGAGATGCTTGAGGATGGGGGTTGAAAGAGGGGGTGGGGGCCGTTGTGAAGGTGCTGGGAGGGTGGCTTGGGGGAGGGGCATGGGGCTGCTGGCACATGCGGAGAAGGGGTGTGCAGAGACGCTCAGGCTACCTGGGTGCGCCCACTGGAAAGGGGGAATGCCTGTCTGGGTGGGCTGCTACAAAGGGCTTGAGGAAGCTGGACCTCCAGGAAGGTCAGGGGTCTTCTAGTTCTTCTGCCCATCTCCCTGAGGAGGTTGAGGGGTCAAGGAAATTCTCCATCCCACGGTCCCTGCCCCATCCTGGCAGGGCTGGGCCCAGAGACCCAGAGCACAAGCGGTTTGTGGAGCCCAGCCTGAGTTCTGCACTATGTAGTTTTGTCTGGGAGGGTGGGGTAAGTTTTGTCTGTGACCTAGAGGTGGGCAGAACCATAGAGGGGCAAGGACTTGCCCGACGTCCTGCAATTAGACTAGAGGCGTGTGTGTGCATGTGCTTAAACTTTCTGTTGAGGTATAATATACACAAAGTGAACAGTCCATGCAGCCAGCAAGCTGGATCAAGAAATGACACATGATCAGCCCCCAGAGTGTCCTCCTGCCACCCCTAGTCACTCCTCCCTGAAGGATATTCACGACCCTGACTTCTAATAGTGTGGAAGAGTTTTGCCTGTTTTTTTGACTTTATGAGAATGGAATCATGCAGTGGGTGTCCTTTTGGGTGTGGCCTCTTTCTCTGATGGTACATTTGTGAGATTCACCCATCCTGTTGTGTGGGGCTGTAGTTGTTTGTCTTCACTGGTGGGTGGCCTTCCCTTGTGTGGCCACCTCCGTATGTCTATCCACCCCACCCTGGGTGGGCATTCGGTTGTTTCTGGTTTGGGGATTTGGGGAATAGTGCTGCTGTGGACATTCTAGTGCATGTCTTCTGGTGAACACATGTCAGCATTTCTGTTGAGTCTACTTAGGAGTGGAGCTGCTGGGTCTCCTATGTGTTGTAACATTAGTTCTCTGACCAAGTTTATCCAGGTCAAAGTCTTTTCACATTTCCTAGGCCCCTGGGCTGACAGCTGAGTGCCTGGAATATGGAACTAATGTCTGGGAGAAGGACGTACGCAAGGAGAGAGGCTTCTGAGAAACCAGGAGGACCCCGATTCGGTCTATATCCCAATTCTCGTTGTCTTCTAAGATTTTTCCAGGCACTTGGGTCAAGCCAATTTGCTCGGAGAGACCCAAGGCAGGAACTCGGGCCTGGAAAGCAGTTTGCACAGTGGGTTTGAAATCCTGATCCTGTAAGAGAAGCCTCCTCAGACTTCATCCCCACACCGTGCCTGGGGAGGACTTGAGGCTGGAAGCGGGTGGGTGGCAGGTTGCTTGGCTGAATCAGGCCTGGGAGGGATCCTGGGAGTCCTGGAATTGGGTTGGTGGATAATGTGCATTCTGTGGGTTCTAAGCAGCCCCCAAGCAGACAGGAGAAGGAAGCCTATGAAGATCCTGCCATTTAGGAAAAAAAATCCTTGCATTGGTCAAAACAGTCTGAGCACAAATGGAAAAACAATCTCTCTTGCTTGTCAGACCAGCGAGGGAAGTGTCCAGGAGACTGTGGCTGGGGGCGGGGGTGAGAGAGAGAGCCCAGCATGGCCTCTGGTCGACTGTGGTCTCCCTGCAGAGGCTTTGAGTCCTCTGTGCTGGCTTACACTTCCTGATGAAGTCCGCAGGCGCGGGGTGAGAGCTGTGACAGACGTCTCATTCTGTCTTCTGCACGCTCCTCTTAAAGATTCGAGAGAGCAGGAGGCTGAGCAGCGAATCGTAACTCAGAGGAGGTCTAACTTCATTCCCTCCTGCTGCAGCTGGGCCTGGCCTGGGCGGGGAGGAGGGACTTGCTCCCCTCCTGATGAAGAGGCATCTGAGGCCTCCTTCCCCGTGTGCTTCACTGGAGCTTGTGGGCTGTTCCCTGCCCGCTGTCTTGTCTCCAAGAAGTAGCGATTGGGGGCCGTCTCTAAGGGGAGGCCTGCAGGCTGGACGCGCCCTCACGTGTATTCCGGCCTGCTGGGAATTGAACCTGGGGAATGCTTCCTGGCTCTGTGGGTGGCTCTGGCCCTGAACTCTGTGCTAAGGGACTCTGGGGCTCTTTTCTCACAGGCTGGTGGTGGATTGGAGGGGGCCAGGGCCCAATGTGCTGAGGAAGAGCCTCCTCTGCCCCCCAGGGCTTGCCCTGGTCTCCTCAGCTGCCCAGAGCCCAGAGCTGCAACGTCCTCAGCTGGTTTCTGCGGTGGCCGAGTACAGAGGGACGAATGTGCTCATTTCTCCAGCTGTGCAAACACCGAGTCACAGCTCCCTTCCCAAGTGCCAGGGAGGGCTCTGTTATCTGGTGAGGTGGGGGCTTATTCAATTTCCAGGAACCAGCAGTAAAGGATGGGGGTGGGGACAAGAAAGCAGGGACAGGGGAGGACAGGAGAGACAGGGAGAAATGGAGAGAGCGTCTGAGGAGGGGTCGGGGCCTCGGTGGGTAATGAAAACACCCCTGTCTGTAAACATGAGGAGGATCCATTTGTATCTCTCAGTCCCGGCTTTCTTTATTTATATGGAAATAGGGAGGGAACGTGTTAGTTCTGAGATGTATCACTGGGGTCTCCCATTAAATATGGTTCAATTTAGTCAGTGCCAAGCGTGGTGGAGTGACTCAGAGGAGTGATGTCAGCTCGTTCTACTGATGGTCTCGGGGCTGGTGGTGGCATTGAGGGGCTGCATCGCTATGGGAGCACTGGCCTGTGTCCCTCCTGGGTGCCCTGCCTTGTCTTTGGATGTCTCCTGGGCAGAAAATGTGCCTAGTGTCCCAGGAACTCCTTGGGAAAGGTAGGGGCTGTCTCCCCAATCACAGGGGCTTCCTGTGTCCCTTGCCATCTGCAGAAAATGGGAGCAGCTCTGAGCCCCAGGTGCTGGAGGGGTCTTGGTCCAGTCTGATGGCGGGGGCCCTCCTAGTCATGTCAATAGTGAAACACAGGCATTGGCTATCCACGCGTCCGCAAGTCTTCCGATCTTTTGGGGTCATTCCTGTTGACATTTTTTTTTCCTTTTTGTCTTTTTTCGTGTCCGGCAACGGATTGCAACCCTCAGTGTTGCGCCCGCACCTCGCTCAGCCAGTGAGCGGGAACTGGTCTGTATGTGGGATCCGAACCCTCGGCGGGAGGTGCCACCGTGCTCCCAAGTGGTGCACTGTAGCAGTGCGCCACCAGGCCGGCCCCTGTTGACATTTTTAAAGAATTGGCTTAATGCCTCTTATGAAGGGCGATCCAGAGCCCCCGAGTATCTCCAGAAATTCTCGGGGGTCGGGCTTATGTTTCTCTGGCCCCCCCTCTCTCTGATTTCTTGCTTCTGCTGAATAACCCATGTTCCCTCCTGCCTCCTTTGTCTCCCCCACACTGACCTAGTGGGAAGTGCACCCTGTTAACACCAGGTCATGGGTGTAGCCACCTGGACAGAGGTGCGGGTCATGGGGTGGGGGCTTCAGACCACTGCCCTGCATAGCAAACAGATTCTAACTCCTTCTTGCATCCCTGCCTTTAAAAGCCCCTTAGGTGGGTCATCCCTGCAGTGGGAGGTTCCCTGTTCTGCTATCTCCTCTGCCCTGTCCCTGCCACCCTGTGCCTGTGCCTCCCTCTCTCTCCTTGTCTCCCAGACAGTACCAGGAAACACCACAGACTTCCTACTTCAATATGCAAAGTCATTAGGCTTTCTCCTTGTCTGCTTTGGGCCCACCCAGGGGTTTAGCAAAACAAAACAGAACTCTCTCCCCAAGAGGATTCTGCTGCCAGCTCGTGTAGGAATGATTCTTTCCATTAGGGGAAGATGCAGAAATAGGAGTCTGGCAATAGAACCTCAGAGCTCAATGAGTCTGGCCTCCTCATGTTACACGAGGGGAAACTGAGGCCAAGAAAGGAAAGTGGCCTGCCCACCCACCTGGTCGGTGGCAGAACAGGTCTGGGGTCATGGCTTTCTGACTCCCAGCCTCTGCTCATCTTTGTTGGCACTTGGGGCCCTGCAGCTTTAGACCAGACCCCATCAGCTATTGTGCAACTTGAAAAATGGGGCTGGGAGCATGGGTGGAGGGGACTGTGAGGGTGAGGTCCTGGGAGGGGCAAAGGAAGTTTGGGATGGGCTGGGAGAGAGGGGCCAGCAGAGCGGCAGGCAGAAAGCCAGGTCCGAGGCATTCCAGGGAACACAGTGTCACCCAAAAGCTGTGATGGGGGCTCAGCATCACTACAGGAGCCAGCTGTTGACCAGGTTCTGTGGTCAGTCAGGCCTGAGTGCTCTGGCCAGGGTGTGGCTGGAGGGGACTGTGTTAATGGGCCCCGATTCTAGGGTGTCCCAGCCATGGACTTGCTTCTTTTTTGACCCCACTTCTTTGGGAAAGGGGCCGCCCTAGCCTGAGCTGTGAGTGACGGCCCACGAGGGCTGCCCAGTGAGGGCAGGCAGGCTGTGTACTGCACAACTCCATGATGCCATCAGGCAGCCACAGTGTGCGTGATGCCCCGGGAGTTGTGCACAGCAGCGGCCAGGTCAGGTCATCCGATGTCCTCCTATTTTTCTAGTGGAAATGATGAGAACCTGTCTCTTCTTTTCGTCTGTGCTCCCAACACTGGCTGAAAGCTAGGTCTTGAGTTTGGATGACGGGCTTGGGTGGGAGCCTCAGAGATGAGGGTGGTTTGAGAGTAAACGGTTACCCCAACTCTGCAAAGTTGAAAGAGAGAGGGAGCTGTTTAGTCTTGTTTGATTGACTGGTCAGCTGACCGGAGTGTTGAGTAAGAGGGGAGGGGCAGAGCAGCAGGAGAGACCTTGCTTCATTTAATGCTACTGTGAAATTTTCCAGTCCCAGCTGATTTTCAAAAAACCCTCTCCATTTTCTGAGAGGGAAGAGCTGGAGGCCACTCGCTGTTGGGCTGTTGGGGTGGGGAGAGAATAGAGATAGCGTTTCTTTCTTTCCTTCCTCTCTGTACCATTTTCTCCAACATCCGACCCCACCCTGCTTGGCTTCTTGGGCAGCTCCTCCTCTCTCCCCTCCTGCTCCTGTCTCCTGGTCCCTTCCCCCCTCCCCATTCATGCCTGCTCTTTGGAGACAGGGACCCTGTCTCTTTAAAGAACCTGCGGCTCCTCCTGGCTGGCATTTCCAGGGCATGTGAGTGATCCCTCCAGCTCCTGGTGACCTCCCTTCTGACCCCAGGCAGGCTCAGCTGGCAGGGGAGCCCAGCCAGGAGGTGACTTACGTCAGTGTGGGAAGGCTGCAGCAGTGGCCGGACTGGGCCCAGAGTCAGGGGAGAGGGGACAAGCAAAGCAGAAATGTCACGAGTGGCTGTGGTGACAAGGAGGGCTTTTCTGGGCTCCCCTGCCTCAGCTCAGTCCCCCACGTGGAGCAGAGGAGCCCAGCCCCCTCTGCCTCTCTCTTCTCCCTCCTCTGCCTCTTGTTCTCATGGACTGCCACGTGCTCTCCTGCCACCTTCCTGGTGACGTGACATTGGGCCACAGATGGTGCCTGATATTATTGCCTTGAGTTGGGGACACTGAGGCCAAGAGCAGTCTGATGACTCCCACACAGTCACACAGGGGATTTGTGGCCGAGGCAGGCGAGAGCCCATGTGTCCAATCTTGGCCGTGTCTGTTCCTCTGAGCCTGCCGGGGTGTTCAGCTCTTTCTTTCCTGGGAAGCAGATGCCGTTGGTGCTTACGTGACATGGGCCACACCTCCAGCTGCAGCCCCCGTGTTACTTCGCCTGGGAGCTCCCTTTAGCCACCCTGTGGCAGGTGGAAAGTGCCAGTGCATGACCATCCTGGGAGCAGCCCTTACCTGGGGACCCGTGGAGGGAGAGGACTATAAATGCCCCAGCTCCCTCACTCCGGGGTGGGGTAACTCTGGGGTTTCCCCTAAACTACCCACCCTCAAATCCTTGTCTCAGGGCCTGCTTCTGGGGGGCCCAGCCCACAGCATCCCCTGCCCCACCCCTGTCCCAACAGCCTGGCAGCGTGGGGGGGCTTATGTTTCCAGTGACTCTGCTCTGGTTGCTTCTGAGTGATTTAGAGCCTGACCCTGGGGGTTTGGAGGGAGCTGAGCTGGGGATTTTAGTGCCTGAAGCCCAGCACCTTCTGGACTGCTGGGAGGGGCTGTTGAAAGCCTTCAGAAGATTTAATTAAAAAGGAGGCAAAGACCGGCTCTCTTACACGGGCACATGCTCTCTTATGCGCTAATGACTGGGAGTGACTAGAAGGGGGATCATGGAGGGTCACGGGCTGCTTCATGGGGTCCTGGTTCAAGCGCCTCGACTTCATCTCATTGTATTCTTCATGAGGTCCTCCCTGCCCGGGCTGAGAGTGGAGGGAGGGGCAGCCGCCTCAGCCCTAGAGGGGCCTGCTCTTGTCATTTGATCTTTGGGAAACTGAAGACCAGCTTGAGATTCAGGACAAATTTGTTATGGTTTTCTACAGTGGGGTCCGGGCAGTGGGATGGGAAAGGCATGGGGTCAGGGCCAGAGGCTGGGCAGGAGAGTGGGGGCAGGGGCACAACAGAGCCTGGACCCCCAGGATATGGGATCCCAGCCTGCCCCTGCCTCAGAACCTCATGGGGAACAAGCAGAGTGCAGATGCCCAGGCCCAGGCCCTGGAGACTGAATTGGCAAATTGTGACTCAGGCCCAGGAATCTGAATTTTAACAATGGCCAGGAGATTCAGATTGTAGTGGATGACTGACCACACTTTCAGAAACCTGATCTAGAAGTTCTGCCTGCAGCTTGGTGTTGGGGGGCTTTGGAGCTCCTGTCCCGCTGCTGGGCCTCCCCTGACGTCTCACAGACCTGAGGATTGCCAGGGCCCAGCACACCTCAGAGATCACCTCTAGAGCTCCATTTTACAGTCAGCAAAACTGAGGCCCAGAGAGGTTACATAAAATATTATCCTAGCGTTGCACAGCAGGTGGGGAGCAGGGTCAGCCCAGTGCTCTCCACTCCCCATAATGCTGTTCTCTGCACCACAGGCGATGCAGAAAGGGGGCTCCTGCCCTCTGGGGTGATGGGTGGGGTGGGCTCACTCTCCTGACCCCTCCCCCACAGTGCCCAAGGACTGCCTGGGAATGTGGGAGTGGGGCTGGGCTCTGAGCTGCCCCAGCCCGGAGACCATGTGGCCTCAGGTGGCTCCAGGCTGCTCAGGCCGTGCCTGACTGTGCCCACCCTGTGCCCACAGTGATGGGTGGACCTGAGTCCCGTGGTGTCCTCCGCAAGATGAGCGACCTGCTGGAGCTGATGGTGAAGCGCATGGACACGCTGGCCAGACTGGAGAACAGCAGCGATCTGCACCGGGCCGCCGGCGACGTGCACTTTGCCGCAGACAGGTGAAGGGGACATGGCAGACGGGAGAGTGGTGGTACCCTTTGGCAACTGGGGGTGGGGACCTGACCTCAAGATGCCCTCTCGGAGCTCAGCCAGGGCACTGTCAGTCATCCCTTTTTTGTTAATCTGGAGAAAACTTTTAAGATTGCAGAAAACTACCCAAAGTGCATTTCTGCCACTCAGATTTAATAGCCATTAACATTTGTCACATTTGTGGCCTGTCTTCCTTTTTTCCTTTTTAAATAAAGTATCACAGATGAAAACCGAAAGGTCTGTTAACTACTTCTCCCTAGAGACAAGTGCCTTCCTGAATTTGGTGTAAGTTCTTCCAGTCCATTCTAAGTACTTTTTCACGTATGTTTATTATAAACGCATAGGGTGTGTTTTTAACAAATCTTACGTAAGTGGCATTGCACGGTGTATATTCCACAGCCTGGTTTTTTTCACTCAATGTGGAGATTTTGAGCTCTGTCCATGCTGAGGGGCCTGTGTGGATACTAATGGAATCTGGGCCATTTCTGGCAAGTAGAATTTCCTGGTTTATTTATGCCACACATTTCCCTACCTAGGCCAGGGTGTCCGAGAGCCCCAAGAGTTTGTCCCACATGCCTCAGCAGCATCTCCAGGAACCCAGGCGGTGTGAAATGCAAATCGTGTATCTTAGGCGTACAAGGAATCTCCTGTTCCTCAGACAGTAGGAGTGTGTGCAGTCGGGGCCCCCAGACCTGGGTGTGGGAGGCTGGGCCTTCACTGCACCCGCACTCTGGGGACACGAGCTCCTCTTTCCCTCTTTCACGTACTGGAGTACTTTATAAGACTGATTTACTAAGTGTGTTCTAACTGCTAAAAAATAAGTTTGAAACCCACACTTTTAGACAATTTGTGGATGAGTGTGTGTGTGATGTAAAAGTCAAGGCTCCGGGCATTTCTGAAGTATGAAGTTGGGCAAGATCAAAGAAAATGATGGTGTTGAGTCCTGGTCATTGTGGAGCCCTGCCCAGGGGTCAGGGACCCCTCCTGAGTGGGGCCTGAAACACTGTGTACCCACTTGGACTGGGGTGGGATTCTTTGCAACTTCGTCTGCCTGTGCTGGGCTCTGGCCATGGGACCAACCTTTAACTGGCCTTGCTGACTGAGAGAATGTCCGGGATGCCCCACTGGCCAGCCCAGGGTCAGTGTCTTCCTCATAACAGGTGACATTTACTGAAAGCACGCTAAGCACCTGGCATCATTCTTATGTATTACCTCCATGACCTCGTCACTCCCACAGTCACCTTATTGGGTACTTAAATCTCCAGAGAAGAGGAAACTGAGGCACAGAGAAGTGCAGAACCTTGCTCAAAGTTGTATAGCTGGGGGCCGGCCCGGTGGCGCACTGGAGAGTGCGCTGCTTGGGAGCGCAGTGGCGCTCCCGCTGAGGGTTCGGATCCCATGTGGAGACTGGTTCCACTCACTGGCTGAGCGTGGTGCGGGCGCAGCACCGAGGGTTGTGATCCCGTTGCCGGTCAGTAAAAAAAGACAAAAAAGGAAAAAAAAAAAAAAAGTTGCATAGCTGGAAGGGGCTGGGCCTGGCTTTGGGTCCAGGCTGGCTGGCTCCACAGCCCACGTTTCTAACCATTGTGCTCTTCTTGGCTGTTCATTAAAGATGTGGCTATCTGTGGTTTAGTGTTTATCCCTTTGTAAGACTTTTCTTATCAACTAATTCACAAATCAGAAAAAAAAATCATCAGTTGGACCTTATGTTCTGATTGTTTTGGTACAGAAGATGTAGGCGCTGCAATGACAGTCCTGCAAGCTGGGATTAGGTGTGATCCTGATGTGAAGTGTCTACCCCAGTGCTTGGCTCATGGTGGGAGCTCTTTCCCGCAGGAAGCAGGGCCTCCTTGATGGCTGCACAGCCATGTGCTGAGTCCCCAGAGAGATGTTATTTCACCCTCCAGAGACTTAGCATCTAACAGAATAAATGAAAGAGATCTGCTCATGAAATATACATTGGGGTTTACTAAGTGCCAGGCTACAGATCCTGGGGACATAGTGATGAGCATGACAAGGCCCTGTTCTCACCCCTGTGGGGCAGTAACCGAGGAAAAGAAATAAATGAGATCATTTCAGATAACGATACGTGCTCCAAAGGATTGGGGAGTGGGGAGCAGGAAAGGGGCTGTTCAGACAGGGTGGTCTGGGAAGGCCCTTCTGCATCTGGATATTTGAGCCTGATTCTGAAGGTTGGGAAGGAGCCAGCTACCTGAGGAGCTGGAGTGGAGAATTTGAGGTAGTAAGAGCAGGAAGTGCAAAGGCCCTGGGGTAGGGACACGCTGTGCATTGGAAGGAGAGAACCTGTGTGAGGCCAACAGGGTGGCTTATGGTGAGGGACGGGATCAACAGGGCCAGATCATGTACAGCCCTGTTGGCCATGGGACACTATTCTAAGAGCCGTGGGAAGCTGCTGAGGGCTTTCAGCCAGGTAGTGATAGGATCTGATTTATTTCCTTGAAAGATCACTCTGACTGCTGTGTGAAGACTGGATTAGCCTGGTGGCAGAGGCCAGTGGTAGAGATGGGGAGATGGAGGCAAAGGGGTCGGGGCTTCTCTGGAATTCCCTCTGGGGCATGGGACTCTTTTCCTCCTCATGTGCATGTGGTCGACCTTCTCCAGTGCCATTTGTGTCCCCTCAGATCCAGCCCCCGCCCTCCCTGCCCTTGTAGCTCCATCCTTCTCCCTCTGACCCAGCCCCTTGTCCCTCTCTCATCTTTTCTACTTTCCTGTCTACCCCCGTGGTACTGCTGACCCAGCCTCTGTCCGGGCTCTGTTCACCAGGGTGAGGACAGCAGCTGGGTCTCTGCTGAGGACCTTGCCACGGGCAGGAGAGCTGAGGGTCTGGCAGACATGGGTTCTGAGTCTGCCTTCTTGGCTGGGGGTGCTGCTGCCCATGGCTTCAATGTCTCTCCGATTTCTTCCGTCCTGGCCTGTCCCTCCCTTCCCTGCCCTGCCCTTCATCTTCTCCAGAGGAAGGAGGGAGCTTGGGGATGGGGGGAACGCACCACCTCCCTGCTCCATCGCAGGAAATAGCAGCAATCCATCATGACCAGCAGAGCCCATCAAACCCACAGGCAGAGCCATAAATTTCAGGGACAGCGTTGCTTCTGGTTTCAGGGAGAGAAGTGGTGGGTGTGTCCAGGGCAGGCAGGAAGCAGCGCCCTACACTCCCTGTGAACAAACACTCCAGCCCCCTCCCCACCCTTCACCAACCTGCAGCTAGACGGATGGGAGGGAGTCCTGCAGAGGCTCGTGCTGCTGTTTCCAGTAACTCTCAGTTATCTGCTCTTCCATTCCCCACTTTGAAATTGTGGTTTAAAAAGAAGAATATCCTCTGTCCTCCTTCTGCCCTTCTGGAAGCTTCTAAGCTGCCACCTTCCACTCGTGGCTAGTGTGTCCTTGGGGAAAGCAAATTTGCTTTTTTAGCCTAGGAAAACACAATTAGGGAGGCAGATTTGCTGCAAATGGCATCATTTTAAGTATCCTAAAGCCAAATAGTAATGATCTTTGAATTTTCCATAAGGCTCCTCTGCAGTAGCAAAAAACCACCGACATTTGAGGCTGTCTGTATTCAAGTCAGTCTGTATTTGTCACATGCGTACTGTGTGCAGAGTCTGGGCTGGAGATCTGAGAGCGGGTGGAGGGGACACAGAAGAGATGGAATTGGAGTTCTGCCCTCGATGAGTTTACTGTCCACTTGCGGGGACGGACTGGCACCCCATCCCTGTGCATGCTTAGAGAAAATTGACAAACAGGTCTGTGTTGGAAGCCACTGCACACCTGGCGCCCAGCATGGCCCGTGGCCCCCCTGGGAGTGGGGACAGGCCTGAGTCTGAATCCAGGATGCTCCCCAGAGGGGTGATCACAAACATGTCATTTAACATCTCTGAGCCTCAGTTTCCCCATGTGGCCAGTAGAGGTGACACTGGTGGAGGGACCCACCTGGCCCTGTGCTCGGCACTCATCTCTCTTTCCTGTGCTGTGGGTGAGGGTGCAGAGAAGGCGGGCATCCCGGCTAAGCTGGGGGAGACCTCGAATTTCAGAGCCCCGCCCAGCAGAGGGGGAATTTGGCATGAGCCTTGAAGGAGGGACATTTTGACAAGGTAGACAGAGCCAGCATTGTGGAATGAGCAGACCCTCCTGCAGACCCTGACGTCAGTGGAGGCTGAGGGAAGGTGAAGGGGGAGGTGGGGCCGCCTGGTCTTGCTCTGTGCCTGGAGGACCTGGTGAGTGAGCGGCAGTGGCGGGAGCTAACCCTCAACTTTGATGGCTCTAAAAATCACCCGCAGGCTCTAGTCTCCCCAGTTTATGTCTTAAGCAGGGGCTGCAGCCCAGGACTCCAGTCTGGAATATCCGCCTGCCCACCCACCTGGATGTCCTGGGATCGAGTCAAACACAGCATCTCCTGGATGCACCTGAGACCCGCTTGTCCCCCTTCCCATCTCAGTCCACTGCTTGGACCCCCAACGTTGCGGTCACCCGTGACCCTTCTCTCTCCATCAGCAAATTCTCTCCACCTTCAGAATGTGCCTGGAATCCCACCTCTTCTCATCTCTCTCCCAGCTCTTCCCATCCCAGCAGCCAGCAGGATCTTTTTATAACGTCAAGTAGATCAGGTCCCTCCTCTGTCCTCCTGTTCCCCAGCTCCCCATCTCACTCAGATAATAGCTGAAGTCCTTCCAGTGGCCCCGACATGCCTGGCCCCGTGTCTCTCTGGCTTCTCCCACCTGTTCCCAGGCTTCTTGCTGTTCCTGGAGCACAAGCGTCTTCCTCTGGCCACAGGGCCTTTGCACTAGCTGTTCCCTCTGCCTGGGACATTCTCTCCCCGTCTGGCTGGGTGACAGAGCCTGTTTTCTCCCTTCCATGGTTTTCTCTCTCCCCTTCTCCCAGTGTTTGCTCAAATGGCACCAGTGAGAACTTCTCTAAGACCTATTTAAAATGCACCCCACTCTCCCAACCCCCTCCCACCGCTCCTCCCTAATCACCTCCTCTCTTATCAGCAGGTTTTCGTCGTGTACTTCCTTGTTGTCTGTCTTTTTTGCAGAAGGCGTGCTCCCTGCATTTCACTTAAGTCTTCCCAGTCCCCAGAGCGGCAGTTTGCATGTTCTTGTGCTCAGTAGGTCCTTGTCAAGGAAGAGAGGAAGGAAGGGAGGAGAGGAAGACGGGTGGCTCGGGCCCCTTGGGTGCTCTCTGTTAAATATGAGACTGGGGGGGTTGTCAATGGAGAAGGGGAGGTAGAAGTGATGTGTGTTTCTGGCCGCCCCCCCCCCCAGGCTGGGCCTCAGTTTCCCATTCTGTACGCTGGAAAGGTTGGATGGGCCGGCTGGGTGTCCAGTTATCGCCATGTGGCTCCCCCGCAGTGTCTGAGCAGGAGAGCAGCTCCCCCGGGGGGCCGGCGGCTGCAGAGTGGGAGCGTCAGCATCTCCTCGGAGCTGGGAGCTTTGTCCTTAGAAGCCACCTTAGGAAAAGAATCTTAATTTCAGAAGCAGTCTTAGGAACATCTTGGTCATTGTGGCCTTATTTATAGGGTCAAAAAGTTTGAGCAATGGTGCTGACGTCTGCTGGTGAGGGCACGGTGAGGGAAATGCGTGTGGCCCACTGCGGGCTTTCTGCAGCCATTAGGAAGCACGTGCCGCACGGGGACCTGCTGGGGCTTTACTGTGAAGTGGAAATATGAGAGAGCAGGTTGTATGGTTATAAATAGAGTTGGATTACAAGTGTGTAAAATTCATTATAAATAAAATAACAGAGCAGAAAAGATGGCAGAAAGGAGATACATCAAAATTCTTGTCTTTGGGTAATGAGATCAGTGTTTTTTCCAAATTAAAAAAAAAAAGCTTTATTTAAAAAACTCAAAAATGCTTCTTTAGACATTCCTGCCCACCTCTGTGTGTTGGCAGCCACGTGGGGGTGCCTAGGGTGGGCCAGGGCTGGGTGGCGGGTCGGGTAGCCTCCCCCAGGGACTGCGTGTGAATCTGCAGGCTGAGGCAGGGGACGCTTTACCTGATGGCTTTGGACTCGATTTTAAAGGATTTGTCTCATTTCTTTCCGACCCTGTGCTGGGCCCAGCTCCTGGGTTTACCCTTTCCTAGCAGGAAAGCCTTGCTGTGAATGAGCTGGGAGCATGTCTTGCTTCAGGGCTGGAGAGAGGCCAGGCTGATAGGGAGGGATTAGGGGATAGTGGTGACACATGCAGAGCCGGCCAGTGGCCATGGGCCCTCAGGATGGTGGGGACCACTAGACCTGGATCACGGTGGGGAGCAGGGACTTGGCAGGCCCAAGGTGAGGGGTGACTGGGTGCAAGGCTCTGTGCAAAGAGCTCTGGCCTGGAAGTTAGGAAAGGGGTGCCCAGGGAGAGCAGGGCTGTGGCTAAGGTGGTGGGCGAGTGGGTGGCAGAGGAAGGGTTCACCGGGAATCCTGGCTCCTGGGCCTTGGCACTGCGGGGCCTCCCTGGCACTAATGTGCCTCCTCTAGTCCTGCTCATGGAGAGGGCTGTGGAAGGGCATGAACGGGATGGTGGCAGAGAAACGCCAGGAAATACAGATCCGAGGTGTCATCAGTGTGTTGTTATAATTTCAGAATTTCTTGAATTACCTGGTCAGAAGGTTGACCCAGTCCTCGCGGGCCCTGGGTGCAGGGGCAGAGGCAGAGGGAGGGTGCTGGAGGCTCTGCTTCCCAGCCCTGCTGCAGCACTCCAGCTCTGCTCTGCGGGCAGGGCACGGATCCCTTCCGGGTAGTGACAGCTCCCATAGCCCAGCCACAGCCCCGCTCCTGTTAACAGTGGGAGTGTGTGTGTGCATGTGTGTGAATTTATGTATTTATTTTTGGTTCAGGAGAGAGATGCCCTTTCTGCTCTCCCTTGGGGCAGGGCTGGTAAATCCTCGGTCCCCTGTTCAGAGACCCCTACAGCACCAAGAGGGGCTGTGGATGGGGCTGAAGAGGTGCTGAAGCAGAGGAGAAGAGAGCAGAGGAAATGCAGGGACGCTGGACGCTGGGGCGGGAGTTTTCCACGTGCCGTGTGGCATGTGTGAGAGACACAGGGACAGGCACGAGAGATACCGAGGGAACACCTCCCACCAGCTGCGTCGCCTGTGTCTGGCCATGTGCATTCGTGTCTCTCGTGCGTGTGTCTGTGGGCACCTGTGTCCGTGAGTCGTTGTGTTTTAAAAGGAAGGTGATCAGTTTCACAATAAAATCACAACTCCCGGCCAGCACGCCGGCCAGCTGCGGGGAAATCAATCCCCGCATTAATTGAATGCAACCCTCATAAATCATGGGAGGAACGTGAAATTAAACCTTCTTCCCCAGGCATCCTGGAGAGCTAATTCTCAGGGCAAGGGGACTGCACTGGAATCAGTGATTACCTCATGGAGCTGGATGGGGGTGGCGGGCAGGCCTCAGGGGGCCTCCTCTGGGGATTAGCCTGAAGGGAGCTGAGGACTGGAGCCCATGTCCTGAGGGGAAGCAGCGACCAGCCACTGGCCACCAGCGGGAGCGAGTTTCCTGTCCGGCCCTGTCCCATTGCCCTGGCCCAGGGGCAGAGGGAGCAGTGTGTCCTAGGCTGGGTTTCCCCAGGCATCTGTGGCCAGCGGGCGGCCTGTGGTGTTGGCTGCCTCTTTGAGTGCCCTGGAGCAGTGCCCAGAGGTGGGCTGCACTAGGGTCAGCTTGGGGAGTGAGGTAGGCAGGAGGCCAGAGGCCTAGCTTGGTTTTTCTTTACTTTTCAAGTGGAATTCCTCGTGCTTAGTGTGTGTGCGGAAGGTATGCACGGCCCAGGTCTCGCACTCCGACTGCGTTCGCCTTTTTTGCAAATGTGGTGGAAGGAAGGGCTAGAGCAGGGGACCAGCATCTGAATCCTCACCCTGTCCCCAGCTTCATCTGCTCGGGGACGGTTCCTGTCTGCAGAGGAAGGGGTGGGGATGACAGGTTTTGGAGGTCTTGGCTCAGCCGTCCTGGGACCTTGGGACCAGGATGGGTTGTTGAGGTCACAGTGCTCACCGGAGGGCACTGGGGGAGAGGGATCTAGCTGGCAGGTCAGGGACCTCTTCCAGCCAGTGCCCTGCCCAGGGCAGCCCCTGGCCCCAAAGAGCATGTTCTGGATTCCGATGAGCCTTGCTGCAGAGCTGGCTGAAGTAGCAATAATAAAAATAATAATTAATGATGATAATAAATAAGAATAATAACAACCACCCCCTACTGGGTACTTATGAACTTTGATCTTCACTAACAGCCCGATTAGGAAGAGCCTCCAGGTCTGCGTTGTATAGATGGGGGAACTGGGCTCAGGTGGGGAGAGGGCCGGCCCAGCCACAGAGCCGGAGGGGACTGAGCTAGGCCCGTGCTGCCTGCACAACTCTGTGGTGCTGAGAGCCGGGCGACCACACAACTGTAACTGCCACAATGATTGGGGGTGGGGTGTGAAAAAGTCCGGTGATTCTGAGTGGGGCCTTTGCTGGGCTGGGAGGGATGTGGGACCCTTTGGGCTGGTCCTAAATGCTCCTGATAATTCTGAATGTCTCCAGCTCTTCTGCCTGGCTCCAGGGCTCGGCCCCTGCCGGTACCCTCAGCTTGCAGGTTTGGGCCAGAGGGTCTCACTCTCCGTTCATTGGTGGTGACTGTGGGTGGCCTCCTGGCCTGGTTGGTACAGGATCACATGCAGAGGCCTGGCCAGACTCTTGTCGGCCAGGAGCCCAAGCCCTTACAGAGTCCTGGACCTGAAAGGACATGACATGTGGTGGATTTCTGGGTCAGCCACCGAGAAGAGGCTGCAATCCTGTCCTTGGCCCCTCTGACCCATTTAAACCTCTGGTTAAGCAATTTCATTATTGGGACACTCACTGCCTTCTGATGTGGCCCATTCTATTGGCGGGCAGATCTAACTGGGCTTCACCCCAGTCCAAAAGGGGTGGCCCCTAACTTTGACTGAGTGTCCACTACAAGGAATAATAATAATCATAGTAATAACCATACAAATGGGCCGACCCCATGGCGCACTCGGGAGAGTGCGGCACTGGGAGCTCAGCAACACTCCTGCCGCGGGTTCGGATCCTATATAGGAATGGCCGGTGCGCTCACTGGCTGAGCGCGGTGCGGGCGACACCACACCAAGGGTTGCGATCCCCTTCCAGGTCACGAAAAAGACAAAAAAAAAAAAAAAAAAAAAAAAAAAAAAAAACATACAAATAATAATTAAAACCAGGTATTGAGCGTTACAGGTGTCTTAGTGAGTTTGAACTGCTATAACAAAGTTTGATAGACTGGGTGGCTTGTAAGCAACAGGCATTTATTCCTCACCCATCTGGAGGCCTGGCACTGGAGATCGGGGTGCCAGCAGGGTCAGGTTCTGGCGAGGGCCCTCTCCTGGGCTGCGGACTGCAGACACCTCACTATGTCTGCATGTGGCAGAAGGAGGGCCAGGGAGCTCTCTGGGTCTCTCTTATAAGGGCACTAGTCCCATTCATGAGGGCTCCACCCTCATGACTTCGTCACCTCCCAGGGGCCCCACCTCATCATGCCATCATCTTGGGAGTTAGGATTTCAACATACAAATTTTGGGGGGACACACCCAGTCGGTTCATCACAGCAGGCGAGATTAAGTATACTTATCATTTATTCCTCAAGGCAGTCGTCTGAGGGTTGCCTCCTTAGACTAATGACGGAGGTGGAGCTTTGAGGGTCCCCACTGGCCAGGACACACGGAGCGGGGTCCAAAGCTCCTGGTGCTTCTCACACAGGCTGCCCCTCTTCCACGTCCTCCGTGGCCCTCACGGCCCCTGAGCAGGGCAGGGCCATCTTGGAGTGCGTCGCCCACCCCACTGGACAAGAAGGAAGCCAGCACAGTGTGGTGGGTGTGGTGTTGGGACCTGGAGGTGGCAAGCCTTTGGGGACATTGCAGAGAAGTCTGGCACCCAGGAAGAATGTGCAGCCACATTCCTGACTTGGAGACAGCTGGTGGCCACACAGAAGGTCAAGTTCTGAACTTGTCAGACCCTAGAGAACTGGAGTGGAGGGCCCAGGGGGCAGAGCCAAGGGGACCTCGTGCACCTGGAGAGGAGCAGCCGTGGGCAGAATCCTGCTGGGCTGTGGCGGATCCACGTCTCCTCCTTGTGGGGGGCAGGTGCTCAGGGTACCCTCTCCACAGGCCCTCATGGTCCCCCATTCCCTCACCAGAGCGTGCCGAAGAGCAGACTTCCAATATCCATTCCTCAGCAATCATTTTTCTTTTGTCGGTACGTCAGGAATCTGCAGACCACCAGCCTCTGGGGCTGCCTGGGCACTGGAGTGCAGGAGCTCCCGGGGACTCTGGACCCTGCCTTTGCAAGGCAGAAGGAAGCTCTCTGCACCCGCACGTAGTCCCAAGTGCCAAGTGCCGGGCAAGAGGGGAGCACAGAAGACTCCTGTGTAGAGAGGAGAGGGTGACCTCAGGCTGGTGCTGATGGGGTTCAGTTGTTGGGCACTGCATGGTGTTCTGGGGTCCCCAAGACCACCCTGAGGTCCAGTGATTCACTAGAAGGACTCACGGAACTCAGCAGAGCCATCATGCTCATGGTTACAACTTATTACAGTGAAAGGTGCATACTAGAGCGAGCCAAGGGCAGAGACGTGCAGGGCAGTGTCCGGGGGAGACCAGCGGGAGCTTCCACGTCCCCTCCCGTGGGGCTGTGTGGACAGTGCTGACTCTCCCCACAATGACATGGGACAACATGCATGGGTATTGCCAACCAGGGAAGCCCCCCGAGCCTTGGAGTCCAGAGATTTTTAATCAGGTCTCGATCACATAGACGTGGCTGACCACCCGCGTGGCTGACCACCCACGTGGCTGATCACCCGCGTGGCTGACCTTAGTCCCAGCCCCTCCAGACGTCACGCTGATACCGTGTGGCCCAACGCCCCCACCACAAATCACACAGAATCATAGACTCTTTGGGGCGGCCCAAGGCTCCAGGTAAACAAAGACCCTCTTATCAGGCAGGACATTCCAAGGGCTTAGAGGTGACTCCCAGGAGCAGGTCAAGGGACAGGCCTTTTTTGGAAGGTGCAGAGTGTGGCCACCCCAGAGCTGCTGGGCTAACCCTTTAGTGTACATATAGCTTGGGTTCTTCGGCACCTGCGTGTTGCTCTCTCCTGCCATTATGTGTCACAGTGACACCTTGTGACGTGCCTGAGGATCACCCCATACGGACATGCCCCAGACTGCCATCAGCCCTGCCCTTCTCTCTGATACCCCTCTCAGGGCATCCTGGAGGCTGGGCCTGGGTTTGGTCCACCTGTGTATCCTCTGTGCCCAGAGTGGAGCCTGGCAATGAACGGGCTCACAGTGACTGTGTGGAAGGCATGTGGGCAGGGGGACTTCCTCTTGGGACATCTCTTCTGAGGTCTCCAGCACCAGCGTCCACTGCCCGCCCCGCCTCTCCCTGACATGGGCTGGTCTTCACTGCTCATGTTTATGCAGCTCTGTTGGAAGCCTACCCGTTCAGGCTCCTCTGGGTTAACAACCTTCCTCTTTTAAGATGTACGTACCAAAGATATAAAAGGAAGAAATGAAAATATACTGCAAGTAGGAGGATGAAAGGGCTCGTGGTACTTGCACCAGTTGGAGGAAGATGGGGGTGCGTTTGATGGTGGGAGTGAGGCCCAGACATTGTCCCTGTGCTCCACCTGCCTGGGCAGACAGAATTCCAGGTTTGTATCTTGGTGAAGGGACCTGCACGGTTAGGGTGCTTGTTGCCAGGGAAACTCCTGCCAGAGCATTTTCAGCCTTTGCCACCTGCCAGGGGGCTGTCGGCTGTTATCCCAGTAGAAATGGCCCCGAGAGTCCCACCCCCAAAGATGTCACTTCCTAGACCCTGGGGAAGTGGGGTCATGCATGGACCCCTTCTAAGTGAGATAGTGCCATTCCAGCCTGTCTCAAAGCCCACTTATTGGCATCACCTGCCCTGGGTGTAAGAGACAGGAAATGGATTTTCTTCAAGCAACCCAGGTGTGTTTTCTGATTTATTGAATCCAATGTTTTACTTGTGGCTGCACGCTGCTTCCCTTCCTGAGGACAAAGGACTGGAGGCCCTGTGTATCGGCTTCTATGCACCACATGTGTGTCCAGGCACGCTCAGGGAGTCCTGGCTCCCTGGCCTCCCCCAGGAGCATCTTCTCTCTCTGCAGCCAAAGTGACCCATTTCAGCAGCTTCCTGGGCTGGGCTGGGCATGCTTTGGAAGCAGACTGCTTGGTTGGAACCTAACTTTCCCACTTAATAGCTGCGCGACCCTGAGCAAATTACTCAACCTTGCTGTGTCTTGGTTTCTTCATCTGTGCAATGAGGGCATTAAAAGGAATCATGATGTTGTCATGAGCATTGTATGAGATAATGTACATAAAGAGCTTGGCGAGTGTGCTCGATACCTGTTGGCCATTTCATTATCATTAACATTAGTGGAGTGTTTTTCTCAAGTCCTCCTAACAGTCTAGGAAAAGCCCTGCCTCCCTAGCCAGCATTATGACTTCAGGGGTCTTTCCTCCATAAAACAGATTTTAAATTGTATTAGTTTCCTAGGGCTGCTGGAAAAAAAGTACCACAAACTGAATGGCTTAAATGACAGGAATTGATTGTCTTGTGGTTCTGGAGGGCAGACGTCTGAGACCAAGGTGTGGACAAGCCCGGCTCCCTCTGAAGGTGCTAGACGAGGGTCTGCTCCAGGCCTCTCTCCTGGCTTCTGGCAGTTCCTTGGCTTATGGCAGCATCACTCCAGTCTTCACGTGCTGTCCTCCCTGTGTGCATGTCCCTGTGTCCAAATTGCCCTTTTTTATGAGGACACCAGTCACATTGGATTAGGGACCCACCCTACTCCGGTACGACCTCATATTAACTTCACTAATTAATCTACAATGACCCTATTTTCAAAAAAAGCCACATTCTGAGGTACTGGGGGTTAGGACTGCAACATATGTACTTTAGCAGGGGACACAATTCAACCTATAGCAAAAGTTGTATTTTTTTTTTCCTTTTTGTCTTTTTTTTCGTGACTGGCAACGGGATCGCAACCCTTGGTGTTGCGCCCGCACCTTGCTCAGCCAGTGAGTGGCCGGTCTGTATGTGGGATCTGAACCCTCGGTGGGAGCGTCGCCGTGCTCCCAAGCGGCGCACTGTAGCAGTGCGCCACCAGGCCGGCCCAGCAAAAGTTGTATTTTATGACTACATTGGTATAGAGATGAATATGTTAACAGTACCTATTAAAGCATTTTCTTTGATCTACAGGGTTTTCTACCTCCTGATTTTTTTTTTCCTTTTTGTCTTTTTTACTGACCGGTAACGGGATCGCAACCCTCAGTGTCGCGCCCGTACCGGGGACCGGCAACGGGATCGCAACCCTCGGTGTTGCGCCCGCACCGCGCTCAGCCAGTGAGCAGGAACCAGTCTCCACATGGGATCCGAACCCTCCGCGGGAGCGCCGCCGCGCTCCCAAGTGGCGCACTCTCCAGTGCGCCACTGGGCTGGCCCCTACCTCCTGATTTTAACATAAATTCAAACATTTTCATGTCCCCTTAAAGCACTGTGAGCCTTGGTACTGCACTCTGGCCCTGGGGCCAATGACCCCCTGGTGACAGCATCGAGGCTGTGGGTCCCCTGGGCTGGCCCTGTCATCTGGAGGCAGCTGTACACCATCCCCCCATCCATCCCCTCTCTTCCATCCCTTCTTTCTTTTCCCGCTCGGTATTTGCCAGGTCGTAGATCTGCTGTGGTCCGAGGCCTCGTGACACCTACGTGTACGATCATTTTTAGAAAAGCTTCTCAAGGAGAGAAGCCTCATCATATATTATTTGAAAGAGAAAGTGCTGTGCAAATGCGAAGTCCAGTGTGATAACAGTGATGCCGCCTGATTCTGTGCTGAACAAGTTGAACTTGTTAGATCAGACAGATGCCGTCTGTACTATTTAAAGCCCGTGCTAGCGACATGTTTCATGCAAAAACACTTCAATAAGTAGGAAAATTGCTGAATCCCCCCAAATGTAAAGTGCTTTGCTCTGTAGTTGGGCTTATGATACTTCCTCTCAGGAAGGGGATGCCTGTTCTAAAGAGGCAGCAAAAGCATATCTAGCATTTACTGAGCACCTACTGTATGCTGAGCACTTTACATTCAGCCTCATGTCTAATGCTCACAATAACTGTCACTCAGCTATTATAGGAGTTAAAACCTAAGTTTGGGGAGGTTACGTCACCTGTCCAAGGTCACACAACAGTGAAGCGGAGTCAGGATTTGAATCCAGGACCTCTGACTCCAAGGCCTTCACTCTGAAAGTCACTGAAAGTCAAGGGCATCCCCCGATTTCTTCATCTCCCATGAAAGCAGCAGCAGAATTGATCTTGGCCTCTGCAAGGACATGGTTGGTGAAAACTTCCTGATAGCAGGGGCCGCCAGGAGAACCTGGACTCTCTCTTTGTGATGGATTGAAAATTGTTTTCCCTCAAGTCTGCAGATGGCAATTATATTAGTTTCGTAGGGTTGCTGTAAAAAAATGGCCACAAACCAGGTGACTTAAAACCGCAAGAATTTATTCCCTTGCAGTTGGGAGGCAGGAAGTCTGAAATCAAGGTGTCAGCAGCGCAGCGCTCCTTTCAAAGGCCCTAGGGGAGGACCCTGCCTGTTTTCTCTGGCTCCTGGTGGCTGCCGGCAATCCATGGCTCCCTTTGACTTGTAGATGCATCACTCCAGTCTCTGCCTCCACTCCACACGGCCTTCGTCCCTGTGTGTCTTTCCATGGCCTTCTTATAAGGACCCTGATCATTGGATTTAGGGCTAGCCTAATCCAGTATGAACTCATCTTAACTAATTACATCAGCAAAACCCGTATTTCCAAATAAGGTCACATTCTGAACTTCTGGGTGGACATGAATGGGGGGGGGCAGGATTCAACCTACAGTGACGGGGCCCCTGGGCATGTGTTCCATGCTGGGCACCAGCAGGCTCTGCATGAGAGAGCCAAGGTCTGTCCTTGAGGACTCACGACCTGCTTTGGGGTTTCAGGCCGGCCACTCACAGCCATGCCCGTTGACGTGGGGGGCTCAGAGAAGCGATCTGGCTCCTTCCTGCAGGGTGGATGGAGATAAGCTCTGATGCCTTCAGGAAGGGTTGAAATGGGGTGGGGTCTGTTCCAAAGTCTTCGGTGACCTAGCAGGACACTGCCCACCCCAGACTGGTCCCTGAAGTGGGTTGTTTGTACCCTGGGGTGTCTGGTTAGTTTACAACAGGCACCCGCTCCTTCCCCACCTGAGCACCTCCTGTCGTGACAGGGGCCCCAGAGCCCTGTCCTGGCTGCCCTTGCCGACCACTAGCGCTGACCAGCAGCAGTGGAGGCTTCCCAGCCTTCGGTCATCTCAATAGTCATCTCTGTCACGGGGTGTCCACCCAGCCCCCATGGATTGGTGTGGAGAGCAGTTCCCCAGTTTTCATTGGGAACTTGTTTCAGAGCCGTGTGGACGTGAAATCAGCACATTCCCTCTCAATGTAAGCCATGCATTCTCAGTGGGCATGTGTCACCCCCAAAAGGGTGGACATTGGTTTCTGAGGGGCCAAACAACCTTAGACATTGCAGTGGTTTGTGGCCCCTCACAGGGCTGTCATGCATAAGCACACACACCACATATGTGTGGTGCTCACATTTCATGGAGAGGGCGAGTCGGGGAAAAATGTCTGCAAAACCTCCTTAGGGGGGGACACCTAAGAGACACCCTGGTCTAATCCAAACCCCTTTTGCGGCAGCTTCAATGACAATCAAAACAGTAACGGTGACAATTGCTAGCACAAATTGTGCCGACTTCATGCTGGCACCACTGTTCTGTGTGCTTTAGTCCTTCTAATGCTGTTCTGCGCTTTTTCAGTCCTTATAACAACGTGATGAGGGCCGGCCCGGTGGCACACTGGAGAGTGCACCGCCTGGGAGCGTGGCGGCGCTCCCGCCAAGGGTTCGGATCCCATGTGGAGACCGGTTCCCGCTGCACTGGAGAGTGCACCGCCTGAGAGCACGGCGGCGCTCCCGCCAAGGGTTCGGATCCCATGTGGAGACCGGTTCCCGCTCACTGGCTGAGTGCGGAGCGGGCGCAACACCGAGGGTTGCGATCCTGTTGCCGGTCCTTGGTACGGGCGCGACACCGAGGGTTGTGATCCCGTTACCAGTCAGTAAAAAAAGACAAAAAGGAAAAAAAAAAAAAAAACAACGTGATGAGGTGGCTACGATTACTGTCTCCATCTTAGCACAGAGAGGCTAAGTGACTTTCCCAGGGTCACACAGCTCACAAGAAGCTGAGCTTCATCTCTTCTGCTGGTATATCGCTGTGAATTGAACCTTGACGACTTGCAGACCCATGAGAAATGTTCCTCCTTCCTGAGGACTTTTTGAGCAAAAAAAGCACCTGTCTTTTGAGTCTCTTCTCATTCTTATTTGTAATCTCATAGTAAGCTGTGGCAGGTTGAATTGTTTCCTCCAAAAAGATATACTGAAGTCCCAACCCCTAGTACTTGTCAATGTGACCTTATTTGGATAAAGGGTCTTTGCAGATATAATCAAATTAAAATGAGGTCATATTGGATTAGGGTGGGCCCTAGTTCAATGGCTGGTGTCCTTATAAGAAGAAGAGATTTGGACACAGACACGCACTGGCAGGTTGAATTGTTTCCTCCAAAAAGATATACTGAAGTCCCAACCCCTAGTACTTGTGAATGTGACCTTATTTGGATAAAGGGTCTTTGCAGATATAATCAAATTAAAATGAGGTCATATTGGATTAGGATGGGCCCTAGTTCAATGGCTGGTGTCCTTATAAGAAGAAGAGATTTGGACACAGACACGCACAGGGGAGAAGGCCCTGGGACGTTGGAGGCAGAGAGTGGGGTGATGCTGCTGTAAGCCAGGGAACATCGAGGTTTTCCTGGTGCTACCAGAAGGTAGGAGAGAGGTACAAGGAAGGATTCTCTCTCAGAGCCTCCAGAAGGAACCAGACTTGCCAGCACCTTGATTTCTGACTCGCAGCCTTCAGAACTTTGAAAGGATAAATTTGTGTTGTTTTAAGCCACGCAGTTTGTGGTCATTTACTATAGCAGCCCTAGGAAACAAATGCAAAAGCTGTGACATTTTTCACTGAACTTTTTGTTTGTTTTTGCCAAAGTTGGCATTAGGGCGCCAAACTAAAGAGTGAGAGGAGGGACTGGATTATGCGTGTGTGTACGTGTGTGTGCATGTGCACGTGTGTATGTGGGGGCTCATCCCCCCGCCTGCATGTCTGCTCACCCCTGCCTGTCTCCCTCTCTAGTCACCCTCTGTGGATGGGGCCACGAAGGAGGTGGAAGTGGGAGGGGAAGGTGGCCTCAGAGGGCTGGTGGCCACCAAGGGTCGCCACTGTGCCTTCTCTGGTGGGTGGGTCACCCAGCCCAGAAGAGGAGGGGAAGTGGGGTTTGCAGACCCGAAAGGAGCCTGAGTTGGAAAAATCCTTCATATAATCCTCATTATGCACAGCAATAAAGACTCGTACCTTGTATAGGGATAAAAGGAGCTTAAACTGGGCCTGCAAAGCCAGAGGGTGAGGTGAGAATCAAAGGAAATGGAATTAATATGTTAAAAAAAGGCAAGAACTTTCTGGAGAAAGGCCCCCTGAGGACTGTGCTTGCACCGAGATCTGCCAGCAGAGTGGGATCTATCTCAATAGAAGTTTTTGCAATGTGATAAATACCATGTAGGATGTCTAATAAATTTCCCTGAGAGTTGGGTGGTAATTAACAGAAGGAAATAAATTCTCCAAAAATAAAAGCAACACCAGGATTGATGGTGAGGTGAGGAGCCGTGATGGTGGTGGTAGTAAACTCACTTCAGATCCTGGGAAGGATCATTCTCGGGAAGCCAATGATAATTTACTAGAGTTTTAATAGTTGGCAAGTCCCCAGGCTGCCGTGGGCGGAATTTATTTTGGCATGACACAGCCCCTTGGGAGGAAATAGAGGACTAACTCTGGGCCGTGGCCATGCCTGGGAAGAAGGCCTCTGTTACCTGGGGGTCCCCAGATGGATCCTGCCCAGGCTCTTGAATGGAATTGCTCTACCTGCTTCAACCCCAGGCAACGCCCTTGGACACCCACACAGCACACGTGCAAACACACCTGGCACGTGCAGATGTGGGCACGCATGCAGACACGGACACATGTGCAGACACACAGCACGCGCAGACAGGGGCTTTCCCATCTGTGTATAACGGGTGTGCGTTGGGCAGGGGCGGGCAGCCAGCCCCACCTCCCCGCTGGTTTTCTCCTTCGCTGCTGTTCAGTTCACTCTGGGGCAGGGGTGGAGTTTGGGGCCTGGAGCACTGCAGATCCTGCTGCCTTTGCTTCCTGGACTTACTGGCTGAGGCCTCCCAGGAGGGTCACCCAGGTAGGTGCTGTGGCTCACCTCTGGCTTCTCCCCACTAGGTTACCCCCTGGGGCTGGTCTCATGGAGCGGATCCAGGCTATTGCCCAGAATGTCTCCGACATCGCTGTGAAAGTGGACCAGATCCTGCGCCACAGCCTGCTCCTGCACAGCAAGGGTGGGTGTCGGGTGGGTGGGGATGCTCCAAGCCCCAGGGCCCTCAGTCCCTCAGGAAGCCAATGCACCAGGTCCTGGGTGGAGCCTTGGGAAGGCAGGACACCTGGGTTGGGGCCCCGATAGCAGCTCGCCTGGCTCCTTGGGGCCTCACTTCAGGCTTTCGGCAGGGGGATTTGGGGTTCACCCACTGTGACCTGCAGTGAGGGTGCTGAGGACAGAGGAGGTCCCTGGAGTCTCAGCCACTGAGACAGACAGTTCTGAGAGGGAGGCCACCTGGGGAAGCATTGCTGGATGGTCGCTTCATTCCCCTTGATGTGGGCAGCAGCCAGCTGGGGACTGCGAGACTTTTCTCTGCCCTTCTCAGAAAAAGCTGGGGTACATCTACGTCGGGGCATGAAGTCAGCCTATCCAGGGAGCTGTCCCCAGCTGTTCACACTAGCTCCTCTGGAGGAGGCTGGGGTGTGGAGGAGGGTAGCCCAGGCCTGGGGACCCCTTTCCGGTGAGAAGACTCAGGCAGAGGGAGTGTGGGCCACTGCTTTACCCCCACTCAGACCAGTCCGCTCCTCCTGCCTCTATGTCCCTGGGCTCCTCCCTGGACACAGGTCCCTAGCAAGCTGACTTCTCCCTACAGTGTCTGAAGGCCGGAGGGAACAGTGTGAGGCACCCAACGACCCCAAGTTCCCTGACTGCTCAGGGAAGGTGGAGGTGAGGCCTGGGGCTGAGGGTCGGGCTGGGAATGGAGGGTGGCCAGGAGAGGCGACTCCTCTGGGGGCTGGGCCCAGACTAGCTCCAGGATTCCGCTCCTGGCGGGATATCCACTAGCGAGGGCCTCTGTGCCCAGCCCCTGGACCCTGACCCAGGCACTAGCGGGCAGAGGCCAACGCAGGGAAATATTTCTCTGCTTGGCCCATCTACCCAGCCCACCAACCCAAATTCTCCAGGGTGAGTCAGCAAATGAACTATTAAAGATGCATGTGCCCCCCCAGCAGCCTGATTCCCAAAACACTCAGAAAAGGAATGGGCCTCAATCGCTCTGTACCTGTTCCTCCCAGCCCAGCCAACAGCTGGACCGAGAGCCCCTCCCGACCCACCCAAGGGCCCACCTCTGGCTGCACAAAGTCTGTGCAGGGAGCCAGTCCACAGGCCTAAATCCAGCTCATAACTGCTCTGAATCCCCTAAGGGGTGCACGGTGGTGCTGCAGACCCCTACCTTAGTGACCATGTGGGGATCACTGCAGGTGGGTCCTGCATTGGCTCCAGCCCTTGCCCTCTGGAAGCTGCTTCCTGGGTCAATCTCTGCTCTGTCCCTCGATGCATCTTGAAGGTGGGTCGCACAGGCCCTGTCCTGAGGGTCCTCAGGGTTGCTGCAGATATTCATGCAGGGAGAGCTGGCCAAGGGTGCGTGGGGCTGGCACTGGCTCCCTGCCCAGGCCTGGCCCTCTCTGCAGTGGATGCGTGCCCGCTGGACCTCTGACCCCTGCTACGCCTTCTTTGGGGTGGACGGCACCGAGTGCTCCTTCCTCATCTACCTCAGTGAGGTCGAGTGGTTCTGCCCCCCGCTGCCCTGGAGGAACCAGACGGCTGCCCAGATAGCCCCCAAGGCCCTCCCCAGAGTGCAGGTAGGCCTGAGAGGCAGGTGAGCCAGAAAGGGGCTGGTGGTCGGTCCAGCGGGAGGAAGCCTCCACCCTGGGTGGATGAGGCAGGCTAGCTCTGCCAGGTGGGCAGCAGGTCCCACCCACCCTGCTGGACACATGGGAGGTTGGCCTGACCATGCCTTTCCCACCTGCTGTGGGACACTGAAAAGCTAGGCTGCCTTGAGGGGTAGGCAGGGACCCTGGGGGTTCCCCCTTAATGGCCTGGAATAATAATAGTAAGAGCTGTCATTTATTGAGGGCTGTCTGTGTGCCAGACACTTGACCACCTTGGCTAGGGGGTGAGTGTTGGGGGTTGACAGCCAGGATCCTTGACTTCAGGGGCTGGTGGGCCCCTTAGAAAGGTCAAGAGAAGCTGGAGCAGACCCTAGGCTCGTGGGAGGGTGACAGCCCCTGTCCCCAGGGCAGTGTGGAATGGTGGTAGTACAGCTGGGGGTCTGGCGGCTAAGAGATCTGAGTTCTGAACTCCCCTCCAGGCAGTTTTCCGGAGCAACCTGTCCCACCTCATGGAGCTGATGGGCAGTGGGAAGGAGTCTCTGATCTTCATGAAGAAGCGGACCAAGCGGCTCATGGCCCAGTGGGCACTGGCTGCCCAGCGCCTGGAGCAGAAGCTTGGGGGCATCCAGAGGGGCCAGAAGCAGGTATTTTAATCTCTGCATGTTCAGGGATTGGAGCTCAGAGAGCTTAGCTTATGTGCTCTGGGCCCTGTGGTTTCCAAGTAGGCATGGGGTATACCCTCAAAAAAGTTGTATTGAATTTCTTTCAATTTGATCCAGAGGGGAGAGGGGTAGGAGAGATGACAGAGTCAGGGCAGATGGCCCATGGCCCTTTTCAAGGTTGGAGCAGAATAAGAAGCTTCCCAAGGGGTCCTGCATTCTGTGGGCATCTTATGCTTGTCAGACAGGGGAATAATGTAGCCTATCCTGGGGAGGTTCGTTGGCTCATCCATCCATCCATCCTTCATCCATCCATCCATCATCCATCCATCATCCATCATCCATTCGTCCATCCATCCATCATCCATCCATCATCCATCATCCATCCATCCATCATCCATCCATCATCCATCATCCATTCGTCCATCCATCCATCATCTCATCCATCCATCCATCCATCATCCATCCATCCATCCATCATCCATCCATCCATCCCATCATCTATCCATCATCCATCCATCATCCATCCATCCATCATCCATCCATCCATCCATCATCCATCCACCATCATCCATCCATCATCCATCATCCATCCATCCATCATCCATCCATCATCCCATCATCCATCCGTCCGTCATCCATCCACCCACCCATCATCCATCCATCATCCATCCTCCATCCATCCATCCTCCATCCATCCATCCATCCATCCATCATCCATCCATCCACCCATCCTCCATCCATCCATCATCCATCCATCCATCCATCATCCATCCATCCATCCATCCATCCATCATCCATCCATCCGTCCATCATCCATCCATCCATCCATCATCCATCCGTCCGTCATCCATCCACCCACCCATCATCCATCCATCATCCATCCTCCATCCATCCATCCTCCATCCATCCATCCATCATCCATCCGTCCGTCATCCATCCACCCACCCATCATCCATCCATCATCCATCCTCCATCCATCCATCCTCCATCCATCCATCCATCATCCATCCATCCACCCATCCTCCATCCATCCATCATCCATCCATCCATCCATCCATCATCCATCCATCCGTCCATCATCCATCCATCCGCCCATCATCCATCTATCCATCCATTCATCCATCCATCCATCCATCCATCCATCATCATCCATCCGTCCGTCCATCCATCCATCCGCCCATCATCCATCTATCCATCCATTCATCCATCCGTCCATCCATCCATCAATCAATCATCCATCCGTCCATCCATCCATCCATCCATCCATCATCCATCCATCCATCCATCATCCATCCATCCATCCTCCATCCATCCATCGTCCTTCCATCCATCCATCATCCATCCGTCCATCCATCCATCCATCCATCCATCATCCATCCATCCATCCATCATCCATCCATCCGTCCATCATCCATCTATCCATCCATCATCCATCCATCCATCATCCATCCATCCGTCCATCCATCTATCCATCCATCCATCCTCCATCCATCCATCATCCTTCCATCCATCCATCATCCATCCGTCCATCCATCCATCCATCCGTCCATCATCCATCCATCCATCCATCATCCATCCATCTATCCATCATCCATCCATCATCCATCCATCATCCATACATCCATCCAATAGATATTTACATGACTCTCATATCGCCCTGTTTATTTCTTTCAGACTCCTTATCATTTCATGAAATTATCTCTTGTCTGTTTTTACTGTTGTCTACCTCTTCCATCTGGAACGTGAGCACCACAAGGGCAGGCACGTGACTGTCTTATTCACCTGTATCCCCAACGCCCGGCACTGTCACTCTGGTGCCAGAAAGCAGGCCCAGCCTGGAGACGGTGCCTGCTGCTTACTGTTGTCCAGGCTGGTGGCCGGGGGTGGGGGAGAGAGGGACAGGACTGAGGGTCATGGCTGCCCCATATTGACCCTCTGTGTCCTGTTGACCCAGATCCTGGTCCACATCGGCTTCCTGACGGAGGAGTCTGGGGACGTGTTCAGCCCACGGGTGCTGAAGGGCGGGCCTCTAGGGGAGATGGTGCAGTGGGCCGATATCCTGGCTGCCCTCTATGTCCTGGGCCACGGTCTGCGGGTCACAGTCTCCCTGAAGGAGCTGCAGAGGTGAGTGTTGGGGAGAGGCACTTAGCGCTGCACTGAGGGTGGGGAGGGAGGAAGGGGAACCCATCCCTCTGGAGCCTTTGCTCCACCTGCAGGTCCCACAACCCACACACCCGGGGAGGCTTCCTGGTGTTCTGTATGATATTAGCATTCCCTGATGTCCTCCTCTGCCTGCTCAGCCTGCCTCCTACTTCCTCCTTGTGGACACCCTGTTCATGTTTGGGGTGCGCCAAGGGAGTGTATCTGCATAGTGCTGTTCAAATGGGGTCCCGGTCTCCATCTATGGGCCCACAGGGGCCCTGCTGTTTTTTGCTCAGGGGCTGACAAATACTGTCCTGTGGAACTGAGCCACATCATGCAGATGGGGTCCCCTCTGCCTGCCTTCCTGGTGGGCTCAGCGTAGACTTGGCATTTCTCTTTTGGAATTAGACTCCTTCCTGAATCTATTCTGGGGGCTGGGGACCAGTAAGACCCGGAGGGTGGTGGGGTGGGGAGGTGATGCCTACCCTGGTCCTAATGCTGGGCTTTCCAGGGTCCCACTGATACTATTGGAGATGGAAGACAGGTGATTAGAGGCTCCCCAGGGTGCTGGGGGTGGGGGATGGGGCTAAAGGCTGAGAGTGTGGGATGTCGAGGGAGGGGGGTAGGAGTGTGTGTGGTGTGTACGACTGGGCTTATTTATTTACTTATTTATTTGGCGACTGGCTGGTACAGGGATCAAACCCTGGACCTTGGTGTTATCAGCACCATGCTCTAAACAACTGAGCTAACCGGCCAGCCCATTCTGGGTTTATTTTAACCACTATATCTGTGGGATGTAGAACTACGTTAGATTTTTCCTCCTGTATGTATTAATATTTATTATATAATATTTGATATATCCAAAAACATATGTAAATTATGTTGCCAAGCAGAAGAATAAAACACCCTCCCACGCTTCCGCTGTCCAACTAAAGGTCTAGAACATTGTGAGGGACCCCGTGTCTGCCGGGGCAGGCTTTCCCTTGCCCGTCTCTGCCTCCCCTCAGAGGAGGCCTGTAATTTAAATTTTGTATTTATCATTATTTTGCTTTCTTTTTTTAAAATTAGTTTTTCCCGTACTTGTGCATCCATAAATAATATGTGGTTTAGTTTAGTCTTGCTTTGTTTTTGAGTGTTGTAAAAACAGCGTCTACTATATGTAGTCCCAAGACTTGATTTTTTAGTCATTATGTTTCAAAGATTGATGCATGTTGTTGCAGGTAGCTATATCTCATCCATTTTCACTGCTACGTAATATTCCCCTGTGTGAATGTACCATAATCAATTTTTCCAGTCTGTTGGCTTTTTTTTCCTGTTTTTCAAAATTATTTTGAATAGTGCTGTGGCACTATTCTTGTAACATGTCACCTGATGTACCTGTGTAAGTTTCTCAGGATATAGACTCAGGTGCACAATCGTTGGGTCTTAGAGTGTGTGAAAAATGAGCTTTACAAGATAATGCCAAATGGTTTCCCAAAGGATTGCACCAATTCACCGGCCAACCAGTGTGTGGGTTCCCACTGGGCCACAGTCTCACCTGTACTTAGGGTTACCAGACACCCTAACAGCGGTGTGATGTGGCATCATGGTATCTTGTAATGGTCTTGACTCGCGCTTCCTGACAGCGAGTGGGGCTGAGCGTCGGGCATCTGTGGGCTTGCTTGTGTTCCCTCTTCATAAAATGTCCATTCATGTCGTTTGTCCATGTTTTTGCTGGGTTGTTGATCTTTGTTGTATTGAGTCATAAGAGTTCTTTATACAAGGAGTCTTCAAAAAGTTCATGGAAAAATTTGTATTATCTTTTAATTTTATTTTTCTGCGGACTTTTTGAAGAACCGTCGTATGTCATGGATATAAATCCTGTGTGAGTGCTATGTCTTTTAAAATCTGCTAATGCGTGGCTTGTCTTTTTAATTTCTTTCTCTTCTTTTCTTTCTTTTTAAAAAAATTCTACTGTAATCAAAAAGTTATCCATCTTTTTCTTTATGGTTGGAGATTTTGTGCTCAATTCTCTTCCTCCTTTTCTCTGGCATTTTGATGAGATTGTTCTAACTTTGCCCCCAGGGCATAACTAGGAAGGCCACAGAGTTGTTTGAGCATGAATTGACTTTTCTTCATCAACCCATTAACTTATTCTCAGGTGGTGTACAAGCAGAAATGCAATTCCCCTCCAGAGCCCACCCACTTCCCCTCTGGAGCCCACCCACTATCTTGCTGGTCTGTTGGTTCTAGACGTCTCTCTGTTTCTGATTGGCATTTCATCCTGGCCACCAATGCTGATGCTCTGGAGCACAGGAGTGTTGGAGAGAAAGGGATGCTGTGGGGACAGCCATGGACAATCTTAGGTCCCTAGGGACCAGAGAATGCCAGTCCTGGACAGCTGCTCAGCCTCTACAGTTCTTCCCTGCAACTCAGAGGGTAGAATGTCCCGGAATCCTGATCAGAGGGAGGAACCAGGACCAGTTGTATTTAATAGGGGAAGGAGGCTGTGTCTGGGTTGTGTTGTTTAGGAGGCCACTAAACAACCTAGCGGTTTGAAGGATTTCATCCCCGTGGCCTGAAATTCACACTGCTGGGGTCATTCTTAGGTTAATGCACTTGTCTCCAATTGACTCAGTAAAGATGAAACAGTGTCTTCAGACACATGTGGAACAGGGGTCAGGTCAACTTTGAAGGGGAGGAAGGTGACAGGGACTAACAAGGGGGCTGCACACTTGTGGAAGCACAGTCTGGGTGAGGAGTGGGTTCTGGGGGAGGAGGTGCCCACATTGAAATTGCAGGTCTTCCCCTTCTGGCTGAATGTCACCTGAATGGTAAGGACTGGGACTGGGAGCTGTCCCCAAGTGCTGGTGCTAAACCCACAGTAAGTTCCCAGTGCTGGGAGAGGGAACCAGCACATCCCTCACTCTGGCTGTCACCCCAGTGGCATTTTGTTGTCAGGTCCAGCTGTCCACACTGCACAGGCCACTTCAGAGCCAAGGTGTGACCACTGCTGCACACCACGCTGCACCCACCCTGGCTCCCTCAGAACCGGGAGTGTAGGAGGTGCACTGCCACAGCCTGTGGAGCGCAGTGCTGCAGAGGCAGCTAATGTGTGCAAACAATAAGCAGAGGCAATCTTGCCCTGGTCTGGAAGCTTCCTAGAGGAACTCAGATGGGGAAGGGATGAGGAGGAAGAAGAGGACAAAGGACCTGGACTGGGGGAAGCTGAAGAGGACTTGGGCGACTCATGGATGGCGTAGTCAGAGGCTGAGCTAACCACGGGCCGGCCAGACCTGCCCCAGGCAGAGCAGGGAGAAAGGGTCTGGGACCTGAGGCTCCTGGGTCATCAGAGAGCCCAGGCGCAGTGGAAAGAATCCTGGGGAGGGGGCTGTCCGGAGCCCCTCATCCCAGGCTCTGACGCACACCAAGTCCCTCGTGTGTGGAGAACATCCTTCTGTCAGTATCACTGACACCTCACCCCACGTCATGGTTAGGTGAAGTCACGTTTGTCAAACAGCACTCAGCGTGGTTCCTCCATTCTGACTGTGCAAGATCTGGGGCCAGAGGGGTGAGAACCTGCTTCCTTCACTGCTTCCTCCGGGAATGGGAAGGCTTCTCCCATGCACTCATGACAGCGCAACACGACACGGAGAAGCTTCCTTTTCCGAAAGGAGCAGTCATTTGACAAGTGTCCTCGAGAGGCGGAAATTTAACTCAGTGGCTCTGCCTCACAGCCCATGCTGGGGTTTCTCCTGCCGTTCAACTTCACCCTGAATTCTTCCCTGCCCAGAGCACTGCCTCCTCCTCTGGCCACTCCCCTGGGCCAAAGCATGACAGTGGGGGTCACTGTACTTGGGATGCCCTGAGAGGGAGGCCCTGCTGAAAAGTGCCCCGATTGGAAAATACTGCCTGCTGCCCTCTCCTTCACTTCTCACTCACACACATGCATGTCCCTGCACACATGCACACAGTGCACACCCACTCACATGCATGCACACATGTACATGTACACTCATAAGCCTCTGCACCTTCACATGCACACATTCGTGCACACATCCCGTGCACATGCACACACATATACCCATGTGCAAATGTATGCTTCTGCACATGCAAGCATAATACACCTGTACACGCACACACATGCACACCCCTGTGGACATACATGCACACCCCAGTGAGAGTTGGTGTCTTTCCACCAAGGCTTCACTTCCTGCCAGGCTCCTGCAGATCTGAAATTCCCAGAAGCAGGGGCTGCACGGAGAGGTTGCCCACCTCTGATTTGCAGTTCATTACATGGGCAGGCCTAGGGCTGAGCTCAAATGCTCTGGCTCTTGGTCCCCTGCGGGGTGTATGTGTGAATGAACATCTTGCTCAGACAGGGCAGAATGGTGTAAACAGTTCAGCCACCTCAGGGGATAGCCTTAGGAAGGTGCTTTCTAAATCTGTTACCGGATACAATTTAAAAACAACCGAAAGAGTAAAAATAAAAACAAGGGCTGGCCCATGGCTCACTTGGGAGAACGTGGTGCTGATAACACCAAGTCAAGGGTTAAGATCCCCTTACCGGCCATCTTAAAAAATAAAAATAAAAACGACCAGGACAATTCCCCAGTTAAGTCTGCAAAATTACAGCATCAGCTGAGGTTGCAGTACGTTTAGGGTGGGATTCTTAACCCTGGCTGCAGCAGAACCGGTTTGGGCCCACTCCTGGCGTCTCTGACTTAATCAGCCCGGGGTTAGATTAATACTTGAGCTCAAGTATCAATTTTTTAAAGCTCCCCAGGTGATTCTAATGCGCATCAAGGGCTGAGAAGAGGAAAAGCTTGAGGCTGTGGCTTCTTTAAACACCCCCTCCCGAAGATGTGGTCTGGATAGCTGTGGGGTTGGGACCTTGCAGAAAACGTAAACTGATCTGCATGCCTTGTTCAAAGGAACTGTCCTCAGTGTCCCCAGTGCAGGTCCTGAGGGGGGGAGGGGATTAGAGCCTGGGGTGGTGGCGTGGGTCCTGGAAGATTTATAGAAAAAATGTGAGGGTTCCTCTCGAGTCCTCGTCTGCACTCCTGAAAGCACCCAGGGACACTTGGTTGCAGGAGTGGGGGCCAAATGGAGGGGGGTGGGCCTCAGAGGCACCCCTGGGAGGTGGCACAGATTGTGCGGCCTGTTGCATCCTGCTGGGGGCATTAGGTGGGAACCTGCTGGCCTGGAGTGCACCTGGGCCACTTTCTTGGATGCACTTTTCTTCCTTCTTCCATCACAAGGTGGAGGGTTTGTTCATCGTAGCTGGAGGTTAGGACAGATAGGAGGCCAGGGTGGAGGCCGAGCTTTGGGCTCCTCAGCACATTCTCTGCCGGGTTGCCCTGATGCTACATAAACGCAGGCCTTTCTTCTCGGTGGAGATTTAAATACAGCTTGACATGTATGTGAGTTCCCCAGAGTTGCTGTAACAAAGGGCCCCAAACTGGGCGAGTTAAACAGCAGTCACAGTTCTAGAGACTAGAAGTCCAAGATCAAGTTGTTGGCGGGGTTGGTTCTTTCCAAGGCTGTGCGGGAGAGTCTGCCCCAGGCCTGTCCCTGGCTCTGGAGGGGTGCTGGCAGTCTTTGGAGCTCCTTATCTTGTAGAAGCATTGTGCTTTTGTCCTTGCCTGGCCTTCTCCCTGTGTGCATATCTGTGTCCATATGTCCCCTTCTTTTTAGGACCCCAGTCATACTGGATTAGGGCCCACCCTAGTGACCTCATCTTAACTTGATTACCTCTGTGAAGACTGTCTCCGAATAAGGTCACATTCTGAGGAACTGAGGGTTAGGACTTCAACGTATGAATTTTGGGGGGACACAATGCAAACCCATAGCAAGATAGTCACCATTTCAGCCTGGATAGGGGTCCTGGGCAGAGATACCCCTGAATACACGTGGGCCTGCAGGGAGGGGCAGGAGCATCGGGCCCCCCTCTCAGCCAGGGGAGCTGTCCGTGGCAGCAGCAGCAGGCGAATTTGAAAATAGGTCAACAGCATGGGAAGGTAATCGGAATGTTCAAAGTCTCGGCTTGGCTTCTGCAACAGAAACGTGTCCCTTGGTCGGCAAAGCGACCCGTGTGGGAAGGGGCAGGAGAGAGACGCGGCTGTACGCGTGTTGTAGTTTATTCACAGATGTTCGCAGCAGATGTCTTGGCTACTGACTAAGCGACAAAGCCGGACGGATGCGGCTCTTCTCTGCTCCTCCTGTTTCGGTGTTTTAATTAACTGGCTCACTGGAGTGATGTTTGGGGTGATGCGCAGAATCCACATCTGGCTTTGCTGCTGCAAGATGTTTCCGGGGTGAGGGAGGTGTAGTGTGGGAACAGTGCCCTCTGTGATAAGACTGCAGCGAGGGGACATCGGACAGTCCCCACCCACGCCCCACCATGCAGGGCAGGAAGGGGATGTGGAGCCAGAGCCCCTGCCCGTCCGCTGCACCCCGAGACGTCCTCATGCAAGCCCGGATCCACGGTGGGCATTTAAAGTTAAGCTTTTCCCTTCCTGCCTGCCCAGAATCAGCTGCGCTCATCAATTTTATTTGCATAATTTCAAGCATCATTAATAGTACATGGCATGAGGAAAAATTACCGAGCTCTTCCTCCATCCATGAGTGAAATTGGGTTTAGTAGAAAATTAGTTGACTTAACTGGCAAATGATGAAAGCTTGAGAGGAGAATGTTTAAATAAGGAGGACAAGGAGGGGAAACTCTTGGCCGTCAAGCATGCAGCCGGGCTGGAAATTGGTCTCCTACCTGGGGACGTTTGTTCAAGGGAAATACCAGGGAGGGTCCCCAGGAATGACGAAGGCAGAGACCACATCTCGTTCCTCTCGGGCAGCCCAGCTTGACCAGCTGAGGCAGGTCTTAGGGTTTGAACCCATTCAGACCTGGCTATGACTGGCCCAGACTGGCCCAGACTGGCCTGAACCAGCGCAAACTGGGCCCAGCTACTTAAAACCAGCTGGAAGTGATCAGAACCAGGCTGAACTAGGCAGCTCCAACCAGCCACTGGGTGGAGGGTGCTGCCGTTCCTTGAAGGGGGAAGAAGAGAAAAGCTCTGGGTTTTGGGCACAGGGAAGGCTTTGTACTGGGGCTCACACATGCTGAGTTAGAGGTGCCCCCGTAGAGGCAGCTGGGTGATGGGCCCGGGCTCCAGGGAGGCGCGAGTGGAGACAGAATCTCGAAATCAAGGTGAGTGAACCTGAGCATGAATGAAACTGCCAAGTGCGAGGAGAAAAGCTTGAGAGCACAGCCCTGAGACGCGCCGCCATGGAAAGGCCTCCTGGGGAAGGGGTGTTGGCAGAGGAAGGTGTGGAGTCATGGGCGCCAATGAGAATATGCTTCTAGAAGGACGGCGTGGCCAGTGATGTCACATATTCGCTGAAAAGTCAAGTGAGAAAGAGACTGAAAAATGTCCAAAGAATCTGGCCACATGGAAGTCATTGCGGTGGGGACAAAGGTCATAAATTTAGTGGGCTGTAGAATGAGGGGGCTGGTCAGATAACAGTGGCTGTGAGTGGAGGTTTTTCTCCAGAGGGTTTAGCTGTGGAGTGGGAGATAGAGAAAGGACAGCAGCAGGGGGACAGCAGCGTCAGAGGAAGTCGTACGAGTTTCCTGGAGCTGCAGAATCAAAGTACCACAAACTGGGTGGGGTGAACAATACAAATTTATTCCCACCGTTCTGGAGGCTGGAAGTCTGAGATCGAGGCGTCAGCGGGGCTGGTTCCTTCTGAGGCTGTGCGGGAGAATCTGCCCCAGGCTCCCTCCAGCTCCTGGTGGCCTCAGGTGGCCGGTGACTCACAGATGTCCTTCTCCCTGCATCTTCACATCCTCAACCCTCCAGGCGTGTCTCTGGGTCCAAATGTCCTCTCTTTATAGAGACACCCAGCATATTGGATTAGGGCCCACCCTAATGACCTCATCTTAATTATCACCTCTGTGAAGACCCTATTTCCAAAGGTCACATTCACAGGTACTGGGGTTAGGACTGCTACGTCTTTTGGGGAGACACAATTCAGCTGCAGTGGAGGGGATGCTTGCTTCCTTTTCAAGATGGGAGTACTTCCAGCATGTGTAAATGCTGATGGGAAGGAGCCAGAAAAAGAGCGAGGTTGAAGGTACAGGAGGGAAGCATCCTTGAGAGCAGCCCAAGGGGGTGGCCTCAGGGGGAGGGACAGGAGGGAAGGGAAAGCGAGCAGGCTGCGCAGGCCATGCAGACGGGGAAGGGGCTGGGGGCCGGGGGCCGGGGGCTGGGTTCCTATTGCGTCTTCCACACGGGAGGGAGGCAGAGCATTTGCTGGAAGTAAGGTGGGGGCGTGGGAGGTGTGACGAGAGTGGGCATGACTGACACACACTGAAGCCCAGCCTCAGGCTTCACCAGATTGGCAATGCGTTTTCCCTTAAAAAAAAGGATTTCAGCCAAACACAGCAAAATGTTAAGTCTTGATGAGGCTGGGAAGTGGGAGCCTAGTCGTCATTAGGTCATTAGATTGTTTTCTACAATTGTCTGAAATACTTTACACGAGTGCACAGGTGGGAGGAGGGGAGCAGCTCTTGGTGCTCAGCAGAGTCTGTAGCAGCGGCTCTTCCCTGCACCCAGCTCCAAGAGGTGGCGCAGAGGCACGCGATGAATTTACACTAAAAAAACCTCTGGCCCCTCTCCCCTCTCCTTTTTTCCTCTTCACCCTTCAGTTCCGAGGAGACATTTTAATCTCCTGCCCAGTGTGGACCTTTGGTTAGAGGCACCTGTGGGGAGTGTGTCCCTGGGCTGGCCCTGCCCACTCTCCCTACTTGGCGATCCCTGGCTGAGCAGGAGCACACAAACACACCACCATCCCAGCTGAGACACCCGACAGCTGGACACCTGATCCACTCTGATCCACTCTGATCCACTCTGGTTGGCCCATTGGAACCTTTTCCCAGGAATTGGGACTTGGGCAACAAGACCTAGACTGCAGAGAAGGGGCCAGAGAAGGGGCAGGAGCAGGCTTGTGGAGTGGGGGCAGGGTCACGCTGGAGCAACCTAATCCTGTGGAAGGTCGTGACTTCTGCTGCTGCTCTGGGGGCTGCCCTGGCTCCTGCCCTTCAGCCTTCTGCAGGATCCAGGAGAGACGCATCCATCAAGGCCCCCCCCCCCCCACTCCATGCCACGCTGGAGCGACAGGGAGTCTGTTTCATGCAAATCAAGGCCCCTGGCCTAGTGTTAACCTTGGCCAATACACTAAACATGCTAGGTCACCTTTCCCAGCTCTGACCTGCTCCTTGCTGTGTGGGAGAGCTTCCAAGGAGGAGACATTTAAATGAAATCAATCGAGGGATCTCATGAAAGGTGCATACAGCCCAAGTGGGGGAGGGGGGGAATTTGGGGAGAGTCAGATACAAAACCAGGAGAAGGGCCAGCTTCTGAGTGCTTTTGGGGGATGCTTCAGTACATCTGTGCATCTCGGGGGCCATGAAGGAGGTGGGGAGCAGCTCCCTCCACTAGGGACAGGTCTTGTCAATGGCGGCTGGAGAAGAGGAGGTGGACAAACTTCTTGAACAATCAGTTCAGGAGACTGGAAAGTGCCACCCATAGAAAGGGTCAAACTGCTGCTCTGGCCCCTCAGCACAGGGGCAGGGCTGGCCTGGGGCTTTTTTACCCTTGGTGAAGCCAGCAGAAGCAGCGGATGGTATGAGCTCCTTCCACCAGCCCCTCCAATCGCAAAGGGGCTTGGAAGAAGGGAGGCACTTTCCCGGGAGCCAGACTGCTCTCGGTGCGCTGGAGCGCGGCCAGACTTCCAGGTTGTCTGAATCCAGGCTGCCAGGGGCCTTTGTCTTTCCTCTCTGCCTAAATCTCCAAAACAGTCTTTTCCCAAGGCCCCTGCACAGGCTGGTTCTCAACAAAGGTCTGTGTTACTGGGCAGAATAGTGAGAGCCCCTGGAACATGAGAAACACCTGAGAAAATCCCCAGTGCCCAGGCGTCAGTGCAGAACAATTAGATGGCACCTTGGGGCCAGCCTCAGCACCAGGGGCTGTACCAGCCCCTTGGTGATTCAAACCCGTGGCTGGGGCTGAGAACTACCGTCTGCCTACACTGAAAGCATCATTTGGATGAGAAAAGCTTTGATTCATACTCAGCATTTATGGGCATTTGTTACATAAATCGAGGCCTGTCTGCAAGGCCAGGAACAGCCAGAGGGTCACATTCCCATTCCGTTCCTCTTCCTGCAGCAGCCCTGCCGCCCTGGGAGCCGGCGGGGAGCATCTGCTGATTCATCCAGCTCTCCTGGGAGCGGGCCCTATTCTTAGCCCTGAGTCTGCTTACTGGGAGGAACACTGGGGAAGAAAGTGTTGGCTTTGGATGACAGTCCCACATGTGGGACACCCAGGATGAGGGAGATGCTACTCCCTTGTGTTCCCTTTTGGAACCCCTGGCCCGTGCTTCATTGAGGCCTTGGCTGCAGAGCAGCTGCAATGTACTGCCGTCTGCCTTTCGACGCCCCTTTCCTCCAAGCCACTCACTCCGAGGGGGCCTGGCAGGTCTCCCCAGCTGTGGTTACCCCGAGGGCACCAGGGTATATGCTGGGGATGTTCAAAGGCATCTGCCTTTGCAGGGAGCTGAGGGTGGGCCCATCATGATGGCACTATATGGCTTCTTCTATTGGGCACGGGAAGGTCAGCCATCCTGGCAAGAAGAAAACACCATAGGAGAGTATAACCCCTTCCTCGTTAGTGATCCTAACCTCTGCTTCCTAAAGCAGCTCATTAGATGCCCACTTAAATCTCTGGGCTGCTTCTTTACGCTCCCCGGTGCTATGGGGATGAGACAGTGGTTTGCTCTAGTAATGGGCCATCGGAGAGAGAGGGGCAATGTCCACGATGCTCAGAAGAGGCTCCGGGTGGGGTCAGAGGGCTGTCAGGCCCCTGGGGAGACAGAGCGTGGCGGCTGCCCTGGCCATGTGTTCCCAGTAATGAGACGTGTCTGGGGAAGCTGACGATCCCTGTGCATACTTCAGTACCTGCAGCCAAGGTTCTTTGAGCACTTTGTAAGAATTCTTTTTAATTAGGTCCTTCCCACACAGAGAAAGAAAGAGAGAATAGTGTGTTCCAGAATTTGAGCACTACCTGGAGAGATTATTTCTAGCCACAAACCAAAGGCACAGAGAAATAAAACTCGAGGATTTTTAGCTTAGAAGAGACCGTGGAGATTGGTCTAAGCCCTGTGTTCCAGAAGCGGAGGCGGACACTGGAGCGACTCAGTGTCTTGTGCAAGGCCACTCTGCAAATTCGTGCTGGAGCTCGTGTCCAGGAAGGTTTTTTTATTGCAGCAGAACGCAGTATTTATTTTTTCTATTGGGTGTAGGCTTTTTTTTCCCCCTCTTCCCTTATCCCATCCATCCTACTGTTTGATCTTTTAGCAGACAGTGACTGAGTGAGTCAGTCCTTCCCTGGATATCTGCTGAGTCTGTAGGTTGTCTGAGGCCAGTTGGGAGTCCCAGGCAGGTGGCGGGGGTGGGAGGAGGAGCTGGAGAAGATGGGGCCTCAGCACCTCTGGGAGGCCAGGCCCTGGAGCCAGGAATGTGGAGGGGTTGGCTTTAAAAAAAAAAAGTAGTAAAATGAACATCACATACAAATTCCCATCTTGGTCATTTTTAAGCGAGCAGTCCCGTGGCATCAAGTACATCCACACTGTTGTGTAACCATCACCACCGCCCTATCCAGAAGTCTTCTTGCAAAACTGGAACTCTATACCTATTCAACAATAACTCCCTATCCGTCCCTCCCCCGAGAGGGTGGCCTTTCGGGTAGATTAGTTTGGGTAGGGCGCAGGGGCCAGGCTATAACCAGGTGACCTTTAGAGTTGCTCATGTCCCTGGATCACCCCCCGGCCCCATCCTGGTATTTAGTCTCCCACTCACATGGCCTGGGGACGTTTAGAAATATATTCTAAGCACCCAACTTGGCAATTCCATGGAAGCTTCCCCATCCTTCCCAAGCTGTGGGCGTGGGTAGTGGGCAGGGGGAGGGGTGCTTAGTGGATACATTTAAAGTACCCTCCCCCGCTGAGATGCCCACTCACCCCCCATGGGGTCTTCCAGCCGCCCCACCCTGTGCTAAGAGTCCAAGAGAAATGAGAACTTGGCACTGGTTATACGGAAATGTCTGGGCAGGAGGCTTTTGAGGAGTCAGCACGGGAGGCAGAATTGTGCAGCCGCATGTCCCTGGGTGCCTCTGGCTGAAGGTTGCTGGGCGACAGTTTCTCATTTCATGTCACTGCTCCGACCAACCACTTAGCGTAAAATTGCTCATAAAAGTGAACTTAAATTACAAGTGATAAAACTACAGTCCACTCTCCTGAGAGCTGAGCCTCTTTGCTGTCCACGGGGCAAAGTGCAGATTCCTGGTGACAGTGGCAGTGAGCAGCGGCAGACACGTGTCTTTAGAGAAGTCACCTCAAATTGAAAATCCTTGTTCCCCAGGACTGGGAGACCATGTGGTTTCTCACTGACTCCTGGGGATGCTGCTGTCTCTGGGCCAGTTTGTCACCCTTTTCTCCTTCCTGCTGCAATGTCCTTTGGAGCCAAATGTAGGGCCACTTGTATCCAGCTCCAGGCCAGCAGGCCAGTTCCCTTTTGGAGGCACCAAGAGCTTGACAGCCCACGACGACACCCCTCGTCCTTGGCCTCCTCTCACTCACCTGCTCTCTCTCCCCACAGATGTTTTTTTTTGACCAAATGTTAAATGTTTAAACCAGTTCTTCGTAAGAGGCTCCCCTGATCCATTGGTTTGTTGATTTGCTCATGAACACAACAGATGTTTATGAGGCCAGATCCTGTCCCTGGCCCTGAAATTTCAAAGATGACATGACCCTGTCCTCATGGGTCCCCAGTTGGGAGGAGGTGACTCAGGATAGTCACCAGGTATGACCCAGGTACAGAGGGAACGTGTAGGGTGGGGGATGAAAGAGGAGGAGTAGGGTTAGGGCACCTCAGGCAAGGCTTCCTGGAGGATGGAGGCGATGCTTAGGTTAAGGAGCCGGAGGTGACAGGAGTCCTCTGGGCCCAGGGAACAGTTTCTGTCAAGGCAGGGTCTGTTTCATGGAAACTTCGGTGGGATCAGAGGGGAGGGTTTGGTGATAAGGATTTTGGAATTTGTGCTGCGCCTGGCCTCCTGTAGGACGGGAGCAGGAAGTGTCTGGTCTCACTTGTAGTAGCTGGACCCTGGTGACAGCTGCTTTGGTCCTATTTGCCATCTTGCCCTGGCTGCCTTCTCCATGTGTTAATAGTCTTCTGTTTTTCTCTGCTTTAGTCAAGGCTTTGACTGCACACTAGCAGGGGCATGCATGTAGGGGCCCATTGCCCAGCGGGGCGCCCCTCCCCTCTGGGCTCTAGGGTTTAGGATTGCCAAGGTTTAGGGCTGGTGACCTATTGGGTTGGGGCATGGCTGCCCACGTGGGCCCCGCACAGGGGTGGGACTCAGTGATAAACACAGTCTTCTGCTCACTCCACACACATCCTGTGGCCCCGCTCACACCATCAAGAACCTGGTGTGTCCTCCCTTGCACACGGGGTCATGTGGCACCAGGAGAGGCCACTGCAGACTTGGAGCTCAGCTGGAGCTCCAGCAGTGGGTAGGCAAGGAAGGGTCTTAGAAGTCCTGGTCCAGAAGGAAGTGAGGAGTCTTGGAAAGGGTCAGACCCTGGGGAGATGTGACCAGGTTACATTGTAGAAAGACTCGATCCCGGGGCCGGCCCGTGGCTCACTCAGGAGAGTGCGGTGCTGATAACACCAAGGCCACGGGTTCGGATCCCATATAGGGATGGCTGGTTCGCTCACTGGCTGAGCGTGGTGCTGACAACACCAAGTCAAGGGTTAAGATCCCCTTACCGATCATCTTTTTAAAAAAAAAAAAAAAAAGACTCGATCCCAGCTCCACTCCTTCCTGGCTGTGTGACCCTGGGTAAATTACTAAACCTCTCTGTCTCCCAACCTGTAGAGATAGGGACTGGGGGAGAATGGATCTGATCTCACAGAGTAGTTGCCAAGATGAAAGGAGTCGATGAATTAAGTTGAAAACACGTAGACTGATGCCTGGGTTCAGAATGTGAGCTGTGAATATGAAGATGATGGTACATGCCTTAGAACATAAGCGTGGAGTTCTCCCAGGAGAGGACAGCGACTTGCTCCAACCCATCTGTCCTCTCGGTGGCCCTGGTGTTTGGGGCTGGAGTAAGGGATGTGGCTGGTGATGGGGCAACAAAAAGGAAGCCCCTGGGACAGAGGGACAATACATTGCCTGGAAACCAACCAGAAATATGTGGGAAAGGCAGTCACATGACTGGGGCAGGGAGCAGCTCTGAGACCCACCTACGGTTTATATTTTCAGAATTGTCTTAATTTTACCAGAGCCAGATTCCGTGCGGGAGGGACAGCCACCCCCTTCCTCGCTTCTGCAAGGGAGATATGGAAAGGGAGATACCTTTTTGTCTTTTTGTTTGTTGTGAGGGGAGCTGAGAAAGAACTAGAACTTCTAGAGCCCCGGGGCAGAAATGATGCTTCTTTCTTGGGCATCAGTTTTACTGGCGGAGTTTTAGGGGTGAGAAAGCCCCTGCTTCAAAGAAAACATAGCAATGTCACGCAGAGTAGAATGGAGAACTTGCTTGACACTTAACACCACCAGATATTTCATGAAGTCTCCAGGTTGGGGCAGCTGCTTCCTGGGATGCTCCAGACTCCTCTTCCCAACCGTGTGGCCACTGGTTGGAAAGAGGGGGCTACAGGGGGGTTGGAGGGGTTGGGGAGGAGCCCTTGGCCATTTTTAAGTTTATAGATAAGAAATGAGGAGAGAATGGTTATTAGGTTTTTGCAGTCCCATCTTCACACTCAGCAGTAAAGGTTCTGGCATGACTGGAAGCCGGTGTGGGGGCAGTTCAGTGAGGCTGGGGTGCCCTGGCTAGTGGGGGCCAGAGAAAGCCCCTCTCTCTTGCCACCCTTCTTTACAGGGCATGGGCTGACCCCTGCTGCCTCAGTCCCACTGCATCGCACGCAGCTTCCCCTGATGTCTTTCTATAATAGTCCTGTCGGCAGGTGACCATAAACATCACTGGAAAGGTGCCACTGTGGACAGTGTGCTCAGGGGACAAGGTACCCAGGCCCCCTCCCTGAGAGATGTGCTGAGCATGTGCAAAGAGTGCAGAGGCTTCCAGGCTGGTACTTTTCCACCGGGCGTGAATTGTTGCAGGGAGCCAGAGACACCACCCAAGGAACTGACCAATGGTCACCCTTTGCCATTCGCGAGCTGGTGACCTTGTCAGAGCTCCTCACCTCCCCAGCCTGTGTTTTCGCATCGTGTGGATCCCTGGAGGGGCTTGCTGGGAGGGCTCTGGGACCTCTCGCAGCGCTGGCATGGGCACCACGGATGCATGGGAGGTGGACCCCGGGGAGGTGGGCCAGTGGCCTGGCCGCTTCCCCACTGGGGTCAGAAGTGGAGGATGGGCACATCCAGCCCCATAAGGTGGCACCTTCTGCCCACCAGGAGCAGATGGAGGGGCTCATTGCTCTGCCCGGGGGACCGTCCCTTGCCTTTCTCCATGCCCTCGGCTGGGCCGGCCCCTCCTCCATGCTGCCCACACCCCCAGGTCCTTGCACTCCAGGGACAGGGGCTGCATCCTGTGTGGCTTGGTGTCCCCGATGCGGGGCACGGGGCATGGCACCCACCATGCACTCAAGAAACGTTTGGTAAAGAGAATTAATGTGAAGACCCGGTGGGGGTGCTGTCTTGGGAGGAGGTGACCTCTGGGGCCCCTGGACCTCCCCTTGTGGTGGAGTTGTCAGCGGAGAGGAAAGGGGGGCCAGGTCTCTGTGATGGGTGCCCCACCCCCCACCTGGCTCAGGGGCTCAGCACAGACTTAGAGAATGAGTGACCAACTGCCACATCATTCCCTGCAGGGGGAGAAACTGAGGCTGTGGGGTCGGTTAGGCAAGGCTCCTGGTGGGAGCTGCTGGGTGTTACGGATGGTCGCAGGGAGTTTCAGTAGCAAAGGAGTTGAAATGGGCAGTCATTGTCGCCGGGACAGGGGGCTTTGAGCAGATGTGGTGATTCTAGAAAAAGCCATGAGATTGTGGCCATGTCCTTAAGGCTCCAGTGAGATGAAACGACTCCAAAGCTTCAACCAGATGGGATGCCAGATGGCAAAAGGGCACCACCGCCATTCTGGCCGAGCTGTGCCTGCTGGGTCACCAGAGGCAGCCCCGTCCCAGAAGAAGACCTGCGTGTAAATCATCCTGCAGACAGGGCAGGCAGGCCCCTCTGGCCTTAGGGGACTCTGAGCCTGCACAGTGGCCAGAGTGGGGAAGGTCCCCAGAGGCCCGCAGGAGCTCACTGCCCCAGTCAGCTCCTGGTGCCAGGGGCTGGGTCAGCAGAGCAGGATTATACTCTTCTGAGGCAGGAGGCTTGGGACCCTTCGGCTCCAAACAAACAGCTGAAGATGTGCTGAGGACTGTGGCCAGCATGTATGGAGCTTTGTGAAAGTTAGATAAAGGCTCCTTCTCTGGGCTGACGCAGCCCTGCAGGGAGCACGTTTGTGGCAACTACAAAAGGTGCCCTTTCCCCCCTCGACAGGTAACCTAGGCCAGGTGCCCGGCTTGGCAAGGTAGCCCAGACTGGATCTCAGTCCCACTTGCCTCTGGTTGGACTCTCTTGTGCAGTGAAAAACCTACACAACTGTCCACGGCCATCCTGTTAATTTCTTTTCCAAGAGTCTGTGCTAATCTCACTGCCCTTTTACAGTACCCCCTGCCCCAATTTTATCCTGCACTGTAGGAACCAGGGTGGCTGGTTGGGAAGGTGAGCTTCTTGCGGCTCAGACTCTGAAGGGCTCTTCTTCCAGTAACTTAGGGGTGCCGCCAGGCCGGGGGAACTGCCCGCTCACCATGCCCCTGCCTTTCGACCTCATCTACACCGACTACCATGGCTTGCAGCAGATGAAGCAGCACATGGGACTCTCCTTCAAGAAGTACCGGTGAGAGGGCAGTGGGAGGGTGGCAACGTGGCACAGGGCCCCTCCTCATGCCCTGCCCCCGTGTCCTGGCTGCCAGCCAGCCCCAGGGTGGGAAAGCTGCATGTCCTGTGTTCTCCTGCCTTCTGCCTTCCCCTTCCCCACCGCTTGCATCCCAGATGAGCTTTGCCTCTCTGCTAACTCAGATGATAATTAATAAACCACTGGGAGTCACCCCATTGCCCCTCTGCTGCATGGAGGCTGGGGGGCGGGGGTCAGAGGTAACCTAGATGGAAGGGGGCAGAGGGGTTGAAGGGAATGGGACAGAGGACCAAGGCAGTGACCTCTGCTGTGGGGACAGAGCCAGTCCAGCACTCCCCTCCCCACCTCCCTTCTGCCACCCCACCCCCTCTCGGCCTGGAGAAGGCCAATGCCATCTCTTTCTGTCTCTCTGCAGCCAGCGGGATACAGGGTTTAATTTAGCACAGAGAGCTGTGCTATTTATTACACTTGCTCCAGTCCCATTGACTATCCCACATGATTTTATTAGGAAAAAAAATGACAGGCCACGTTATTGCTTTCATTATTAATGCGTGTTCTCTATGCACTTGGCGCGCTCTCCTCCCACCCCAGTCCCTTCCCTGGGGGAATAGTGCCGACCTCAGCACTCTGCGGACACTTCTGGGTCACTGGGAAGGACGCTGGGATATGGGAGCCACTTGGGATGGTGTCTGAGTGTTAGTGCTTTTCTTTGGGAGCCTACCCCCTGGGGTGGGAGGGATGGAAGGGGAGTTTCTGGGACTGTGGCCCATTGAAACTGGCCTCAGAATGGGTCTGGCCCATGGTTGGTTGATCCTACAGGGACAAGGCCCTTCTGGGCTTTGAACTTGAAGCTTCTGGAGGCAGGCAGTGGGACAGAGCCTCTGCCCAGGTGGAAGGTCCACCCCTGGAGTAGCCAACTTTGCAGAGACAGCTTTGAGGCACTGCCCTCCTAAAGATAGCCCCATGGGCAGTGGCTTGTCCTTCAGGGACCTGCCTTTCTGCATCTCGGCCCCCATAGGCTGGATACATCCCAGGGGTTTCAGGCTCCTGAGCACAGGGACTGAGAACTCCCTACACAAGGACTGCTGCTCTTTGCCCAGGAAGGTGCAAATCATGTACGTGACCCCTGCAGCAGCAAGAAAGGACTCCACCCCAAACAGCACCTCCCTTCCTAGGCTCCCAATGGGTGGTGGTGATGGCTGTCAGTTCCTGAGGACTAACCATGGACCATGGGCCAAGAGCTTCCATACAACTCAGAAACAATTAAGCTGTTGTTGTTCCTACTTGACAGATGGGGAAGCTGACTCAGAGAGGTTAAGGCACTTGCCTGTGGTCCCACAGCCAGGTGGTGTCTGAGCCCAAGCTCTAGCCACACACTGCACTACCCTGACCCAGCCACCGGCTGATTACAGCATTTGTGGCTGGGGCATCCCCAGCCCAGGGACACGCAGAGAGGTTGCTGACCCCGGTTCCTGGTCTCTGGGGGGGCAGGTGCCGAATCCGTGTCATCGACACCTTTGGAACGGAGCCTGCATACAACCACGAGGAGTATGCCACGCTGCACGGCTACCGGACCAACTGGGGCTACTGGAACCTCAACCCCAAGCAGTTCATGACCATGTTCCGTGAGTGCCCAGGGGCAGGCGTGGGTGGGGGCGGGGCAGGTGGGGCCTCCTCGTGGTTTTCAGAGGTGGCACGGGAGGAGGCAGAGTCTCATTCCTCCCTCTCTTTCCTTCCCGGGTGGTGGGGGGGAGTAGGCATGCCAGGCGCCCTCCTCCCTTCCAGCAAGTGTGTGAACCAGGAGGGGAGCCTCTTGTGGTATTTGGGGAACAGGAAGCCTGAAGGGAGCTGCCCAGGTGGGGTGACCTACCCAACGCCAGGGGACGTGGCCTTTGCCTTCCAGGAGAGGCCAAGCACACAGTTCTGGAACGAAAGGGATTTAGTGGCCTTCCAGAAAGAGAGGCATTCCAGAGTGGGCTGGACAACTTCAGTGGGTGGCAAAGGAGCAGGAAGCCTTCTCTAAACAGAGGGAACAGATGTAGTAAGATACGTGTGGAAAGAACCAGAATGTTCTGGAAATGCAAGAGCTGGGGTAGGCTCCAACATTGGGAAGGATGGGAAATAGGGCTGCAGGTGGGGCCCTTGGTGGAAATCCACGGATGGAGGGTTAAGGCAAGGATCTCGATCGGAGCTGAGCTTCAGCTATTTTTAATGAGGCTCTAGCGGACATGCACACACTGACCTACCCTCTTAAATGCAGTGCACTGAAAATAATGTGGCCTCTTCTTGACAGCCCAGGGTCAGGTCTCTATCTTTCTGGCGCATGTGGCTGCCTTTCCGGTCAGCAGAGGTGTTCAGAGCTGTGTCCCCTCTTTCTGTCAGTTGTTTAATGTGGCTCTGTCCTCTTTGTTGGGAGGCTATCAGCTGTCACTTTTAATTGTCGTCAGTACATCTGCCTCCAGCAGCATCTTGCAGGTCTAATCTGCAGCTCTTTGAAGGCTCCAGGCCAGAAAGCTAGATAAGCACCCTTGTTAGGATGAATCTAAATTAAGAACAAAACAGGTTCTGAGCAAAGTCCTGAGGGACTTGCTTGTAAGTAAAGTATAGGATCTTTATTTAGCCTATCAAATTCATGGCATCTCTTTTGGGTGCTTAGAGTTTCCTTTTATTCTCCAGGTTTCAGGCTGTATTAGGGGCAGATGTGATTTCTGAATAAATAAGTCATGGCTTGATTAGCTCCCGGAAGGCTGGGGAGGTGGGAAGATTCCTGTAGCCCGGGCAATCCAGATGAGGAAACTGAGGCCCAGAGAGGTAGAATGACCTGTCTGAGGTCACCACTCTGTGGGGACCAGACTCCCTCTCCAGGGGCCATTTCAAGGTTGCATGAGGTTTCTCACTGTCATCCCAGGAAAAAAGCGATTGGAGTAGGATGGGACACAGGGAGCAGACTTCTGGGTGGGGGGAAAGAAATAGGGTGTGGAAATGGGGTGGGAGTGGGGGACTGGTGATGCTTCAGGCCTTGGAAGAGGAAAAGCTACAGAGTTGAGAGCTTTAGAAGGAAAGCAGTCAGATATGAGGCTGCTAAGAGAGAAGTGGAAGATCAGGGAGCAGAGGAGTGGGGTCTTTTAGCGAAGGTTCCTGGGTTTGTGTTTGAGATACACTGTAAGTTCTTGAGCTAGAGAATGTCATGGAGAAAAAAAAGTTTTGAGGTGTATTATCCTGGCAGGCTGCAGATGGCCAAAGGGGAGGTGGAGGAGGGGGAAGCAGGAGATGGGTTACGGGGCTTCTGCAATAACCTACACTGAGAAAATGACAACTTGTCCTGGGGTGGAGCCCACTGGACGTGGACTTCCAGACCTGGCAAACTCCTATTCATCCTAGAAAACCCCAATCCAAATGTCTCTTTTTTACTACCACTTTCACTGATCCCCTCTTCTCTTAATCCAGGTAGAATGTATCGCCTCTTCCCCTCTATTTTTATAATTCTTAAACTTAACTTAATAGAAGCATATATTGAAAGTTATAAATAATAACTTTATAAAAAAATAAAGTTATTTGGCTATGCATTATTTCCCCTGATAGATTATGAACCACTCAAAAAGGGGCCACTGATTTCTCTTAATCTCCCTGGAGCCTATCTCTGTCCTCAGAAAACATTAATTGGTTGAATAAACCAAAGAAAGAGGGAACAAAAAAGGAAGAGAGAGGCTTGCCACTTTTAATGATACACAGAGTCGAGGAAGAATTCAGGAGCAGACCTGTTTCCCCATCGAGCTGGTTGACTTCCCCAGCGAGCTCACTGGGAGGCTGGCTGCCTCTCCTGACCTTACCCCTGGCCTGGCCCCAGGAGCTCTTTGCTTAATGGTCCCTGTTATTTTAATTGGTTGCAATACTTCCCTGTCCCACTCCCACTGGTTTAGCTAATTGTGTTCTAAATCTGTCCCTTCTGGCAGAGTCAGTGGAATGAAAGGCAGCTTAGGGATGGAGTCTTCACCTGTAGAGAACACGGAGAGAGGCCTGGCTCCCCAGCTGGAGCCAGAGGGGACGGATGCTGGCCCGGCAAACAGGGTCAGGGAGGACCCCGTCTGCTTCCTGGGGCCTCTCCTGGGCTTGGGCAGATCCTCTTGAGACAGGAGAACGGTCCTCCCATGGAAAGGACTCCAGGCCTCTGGGGCGCCTCCGGGGCGCCTCCTTACGCTCCTGAAGTTCTAAATGAGAGATTTTGTTCTGCAGCCAGCAGAGGCCCATTCATGCCGTAGTCGGATTTTTAGACCCAAGAATCCTTGAACTTTTGGGGGCACTTCCGCAGGAAACCATTCTCTTTTCTAAGATGCACCAGATATTGATTAATTAACTAAATTAATTAATTTAACTACATTAAATCTACATGCTTCATTAAAACACATGTTCTGATTTGAGAAATGTGAACGTGTAGAAAACATGCATCTGAAATGGAGAAACAGTGTATGTGGAATCAGAGATGTCCTGGGAAGTAAAACGTGTGCTGCTGCCAGTCTTGCTCACCACGGCCTCTTCCGGGTAGGCAGGTAGATTCCATCTAATTGGATTCAATAAACGTTTTATTCAAGATCCTCCTGCACAGAAGGGAGGCTCTCGTGCAGATGTCCGGCTCTCGTGCCTGCTCTCCGTCTCTGCTGCGGCAGACAGAGCTAGTTGGGGCACAAGATAAAGTGCATTCCCTGCCCTGCTGGGTTGGGTTCTGGGGGCGAGTAAATCATTCGGTGAGGAAGCCCCAGTTCCATCTGCGCTTTGACAGAGGCCTAGCCACAGCAGATGGTCTGCAAAGGGAGAGCACGTGGAGCCCAGAGAGGCTTCTGGGAGGAGGTGTCATCTGAGTGAGGCCACGATGGCTGAATAGGATTTCCCCATCCAAGAAAAGGGAGGAAGGCGATCCAGGCAGAGGGAACAGCAGGGGCGAAAGCCGGGAGGTGTGGAGGTGAAGATGCGTCATTCACGCTTCATTCAGCCAGACCAGGCTCTGTTCCAGGTGCTGGGAACACACAAGTCAACGAGCCAGAGTCACTGCCCTCCTGGTGCTTGTATTCTGACAGTAATATGTGAACAAATAAATGTATAACACCGGTATAACGTCTGGCTGGTGAGTGTAGGGTAAGAGGACAGTGAGTGACTGGGGTCAGGAGAGACCTGTCAGCAGGGCCACTGAGCGCAGACCTGAGAGAGGAATTGGTCCAGCAAGTGTCTGTGGTGGGAAGACAGGTGTGGAAGGGGGAATGTTGCTTTGTGTTGCTTCGCCCCCCACGGATTTGTCACCCCACTTCCCCTGGGTGACAGAGATGAAAGGATTACTCAAAGCCCATCTCTTTGGAGCAGTGAGAGGCCCCCAAGTGGTTAATCTCCTGTAACCCTCAAGCGAGAGGGATCCCTTCCTTGGGAAATTAATGCCGATTTGGGGTTCTCTTCCTGCATTTATTTTCCAGACCAGGAAGTTACAGGAAGAGAACAAAGGTGGGTTATAGTTTAACAATATAGGCTGGTAACTTTCAGTGAAACAAGCCAGATCACATTCCAGTAGACAATTAAGTGGTCTTAATCAACACAAGCTTGATCTTAGCAAACATTCCTTCTTAACAGCAATTTCTCAGTATCTTTAGGTAACAATCAGTAACTAGTCTGTCTTTGAGCCAGCAACCTGCTGTGCCACAATCCTTATCTTGCAACAGGGACTTATAGCCTGAGGAAAATGTCCTGTCCTTGCAAGGTCAATATTTGAAACTGCAAGACTGGAAAACCAGGCCCTGTGAAGTCCATATGCTTTATAGTATATTCCACATCTCCCCTGTTTTATTTATTTAAAAGAAAAGCAAAACTATAGATCAGATTAGCACAGTTAAGACAAAAAAGCATTTTGTTAAAGCGAAGTTAGTAACAATTAGCATGGCAAGTCCTTTTAATTTACTTCAGGTGAGGACTGGTGATGTCATCGTCTCAGGGTGGCTGCAGCGGCATCAATCCAGGTGCTGTGAATTGGGTGTAATTAGCAATGGTTGAAGGGATTCTGCTCGCATGATAGTTGATTCTGAGTCCAGAGAGTTTGTTAATGTTAAAACTGTCCAGGACATTACTGCTTTCAGAGTCTAGTCTTTTGTCGAATTTTTGATCAATTAGAAATCTTTTATTTAAGAACAAACAGGATGTCTCATCCAAGTTGCAAACACCCTCTTTGAGGCCAGGAAAATTTAGAGAACTGCTTTTGTAGAGAAGACATTATTTCTCTCCTTATGATCAAGGCATACCTCATAAAAGCATTGATGATTAATATCTTGATTGAAAAGGTCTTATTTTTCTGTGCATAAATCTCTCGGTGTTGGGAAGGCTCTTTCCCAGGTGGTGACTGAAAGAAGCATCTTGGCTCACTTTCTTTCAGTGATCTGTCCCACATCTGGGGGAAAGACGAACAGCAGGATGAAGCAGTTTAGGCCAAATTTACAGCAACATAAAAAAGGGGTCAGCAACATAGAAATGAGACATGCTATCTTATATCCAAAGTTTTAAATTCTATCCTGTTATAAAGGGAGAGAGAGTTAATTTTCATTGAACTTATAGAAATAGCCACATTGCCATAATAATCATAAGGATACTTAAAGTTATTAAATTTTGGGGGGGGGATCAAATAGGGAGAAAACAAATGCTTTTATCTCTGTTTTTAATATGACATTTTTTTTTTCCCCTTTTGTCTTTTTTTTTACTGACCGGTAACGGGATCGGAACCCTCGCTGTCACGCCCGTACTGGGGACCGGCAACGGGATCGCAACCCTCAGTGTTACGCCTGCACCGCGCTCAGCCAGTGAGCGGGAACCGGTCTCCACATGGGATCTGAACCCTCGGCGGGAGCGCCGCCGCGCTCCCAAGCGGCGCACTCTCCAGTGCGCCACCGAGCCAGCCCATAATATGACATTTTACCAAACTGTTGTTAGTTATAGACAGCTGAAGAGAGAGAGAGAGTTTTCTTACATTTGGAAAAACATTAGGAGGACCAGCAGTGTTTTAAAATAAGTAAATTGTAACAACCCATACTTCTTTTTAATTAGTTCACCAATTAACTTTTGTTGTGCTGACCTTTATGAACAATTCCACAAACCCATCAGTTCCTTCATTAGAATTTTGGAACTTCAGTTGAAAGCTACGAACTCAAAGTTTGTCAGAAAACTGTACCTATCAGAGTTTTTTCACGAAATATTTGAAGACATAACATTTTAAAAGTATAATTAAACCAAGGTTATGACTGGTAGCATTTATATGAAGACATAGATATTTAAGAACCTTACAAGATTTTGGAACACATATCCATAACACCTTCAGTACTGACAACGCTTTCCCATATGGTTTAATTTATTAAATAAGCTAATTAGTTCCGATACATCTTTTACATATCTTTTTTTTTTTTTTTTTCCTTTTTGTCTTTTTTTGTGACCGGCAACGGATCGCAACCCTCAGTGTCACGCCCGTACCGGACCGGGACCGGCAACGGGATCGCAACCCTCGGTGTTGCCCCCGCACCTTGCTCAGCCAGTGAGCGGCCGGTCTGTATGTGGGATCCGAACCCTCGGCGGGAGCGCCACCGCGCTTCCCAATCGGCGCACTGTAGCAGTGTGCCACCGGGCCGGCCCTACATATCTTTTGAGAAACTCCAGGGCCCTTGGAATTTCTCAAAGTTATTTTAAACTTTCAGAATTTCATGCTGGAAAGCTTTGTTAAATAACAAAAGGCTTAAAACATTTAGTTGAATAAGATCACAAATTACTACAAAAAAGAAAACCGAGGTGACAAAGGATTTCAAAGGCAGAGAGCGCAAGAACTTAACACGAAATAAGATTTTTAAACCAGTTATCTAAGGGACAAAGAAAACCTTTTACAAATTTGTATTAAGAGCAGTCAAGTGTTGTTTTTTTGTTTGTTTGTTTTGTTTTGTTTTAGAAAATCTGGTTGTTCCATTGCAGGAGAGTAAATTCTAACCCTGTATTAGAATGGGGAATGGGGACAGAGCCTGGAGATTGTTGTAGGGCCTTTGGCCTGTGGGGTTTTGTGCAGAAGAGGGACCTGATAGGCCCCAGATTTGAAAGGATCTCCTGGGAGAAAAGACTATACCAAGAGAACTGCAGAAATGGGGAGAAGCTATCACAGTGGTGGCCAGGCAAGAAGTGACGGTGGCCTGGACCAGGGTGGCAGCTATGGAGAAGGTGGAGAAAATCCCCCCTCTGGGCTAATGGTTCTGCTAATGGGTGCATGTGGAGTTTGGGAAAAGAGAGGAATCAGAGCCAAAACTTTGGGCTGAGGAACGGTGAGGGGAGCAGAGTCCTGTCTGGGCCACATGGTCCCTCGGCCTCAGTTTCCTCATCTGAAAACAAGCAGGAGGACTGGGTGGCCTCTTAGGTTGCCTTCTGCTCCAGCTTTGTGACAGTCTTTGGGAGGGAGGCGCCCAGGCCAAACCCCTCCCTCCTGTCCTCTTCCCCACCCCCGCCAAATGGGGACCCCTCGGATGGGGTGGGTCCAGGGAGCTGTTTGGTAACCCCCTTCCCTTCCACGCGGTCGGGCTGCAGCTCACACCCCGGACAACTCCTTCATGGGCTTCGTGTCCGAGGAGCTCAGCGAGACAGAGAAGCAGCTGATCAAAGATGGCAAGGCCAGCAACATGGCCGTGGTGTACGGCAAGGAGGCGAGCATCTGGAAGGTGAGCGCGGCCACTGCTGGGGCGGCCACGCCTGGAGCACCAGCCAGTCGGGCACCGGGTCCCCAGGAACTCCTTCCAGCATGCAGCTCCCACCGACCACCCCCAGCACCGATGAGGGGGGATGGCTCCCCTTGATGGTTCAGGAACAAAGTCCCTAAGTGCCACTTAAAGATGCCCAGTCTGGGGGCTGACAGCTTGTCCCCTTCTCTGCCCCCGGACTCTTTGCATAAGCTCAAGTGATTATCATATGGAGGACTGTGAGTAAATCCTCCACCCTCCCAAGAAACAGATCAGTAAGTGTGAGCCCGGCAGGGGTGTCCAGGCTAGACGGGACGTTCTGTGGGGTGAGAGGCTGTGGGAAGCAGGAGAGGCTTGGGTGGATTGGAACCCCATCTGCAGAGCAGGGACCCCTGCAGAAGAGCTGCTGCATGGGGTGTCGCCTGCTAACCTGCTCTCTCTCCTCTGTTCCCTGCACTCCCCGTGGCATCGAGGCAGCTCCAGGTATGGAAACTGTGCTGCGTGCCCCTCTGCCTGCTCCCTGTCCCCTGTCTAGCAGAGAGGGCTGCTAAAGGACCTCTGCTGAGGTGTCAGTGCCCACCGGGGTGTGTGTGAGGGGGCTGGGAGGTGATGCTCACGGGTGCCGATCCTGATCCCGATGGATGCCAGGGAGGCCCAGGAGCCTGTGTGCACGGGTGGCTGGGGCAGGGGCAGAGCTGGAGGGTGGTAGGACACATCATGTCTGCTTTTACCAGAAAACACTGTTAAACTTCCCCAAGAGAATGGGAGGTTAGGAAGTCTGGGAAGAGAAAGGTTTTATCTCTAGCTCAGGAACTTCTGGGATAGCCCCGAGCAACCCTGCTCGGCAAGAGACTTCAAAGAAGTTGCTTTCAAAAAAAGACGTCTTTGCTCTCGTATTTGTAACCGAAGGAAGTCAGAGGTGGCTGGACGAAGAGAAGCATGAAAGCAGCATCTTGGGACAAATGCCATTCAGAGTTCAGGGGACCAGGTGGCAGGGAAGTGGAGAAGGGAGGAAGGAGGATAGGAGGTCATGTATCACCTTTATGAGGAGCAGGAGCCAGGGATCCAGGGCGAAGCGTTTGGTGAGTTTTGTGCTTGTCTTACTCTGGTTTTCCCAGAAAGCAGAGCCTGAGGCTAAGGCTTAGGTGCCATCTTATTAGAGCGTGTCCTTGTCCCCGGGAGCAGGAGTGAGGAACGGGGCAGTGAGGCAGAAAGGAGACAAAGGCAGCTCCTTCAGGCCCAGGGCAGGCCCATCCTCACCGCTGGAGGAAACATGCCGGACCTGAGTCATCTGGGTGAGCCAAGACAGAGCTTTCCAGAAAACTGCAAGTGGCAACCTGTGGATAAATTGCAAAATCAACTCAGAGAAATCAACTAACCTGTTTATATAAAATAGAGTAACATAGAAACAATACAAGAAAAGACTGTTGAGTTGTTAGAGATATACACATGTGTATATACACACATTTACATATATATTATCAAATGTATGCTTTGCAAATATTTTTTCTCAGGCTGTGGTTATCTTTTAATGGCATCTTTCAAAGAGCTAAGGTTCTTAATATTAATGAAGTCCAGTGTTTCTTTTTGGTGTATCCAAGCAATCTTTGTTTAACCCAAGGTTACAAAGATTTTCTGCTATGCTTTCTTCTATAAGTTTTATAGTTTTAGGTTTTACATTTAAATCTGATCCATTCGGAATTAACTTTTATATATAATGTGAAGCATAGACTGAAGTTACCTTCCTTCCTTCCTTCCTTCTTTCCTTCCTTCCTTCCGTCCGTCCATCCGTCTTTTCTTTCATGTGAATAGCCAATGTGTCATGGTCATTTGTTGAAAGAACTACCTTCCTCCACCTTTGTGTTTTGCACCTTTGTCAAGAATCAATTGACCATACCTGCGTGGGTCTATTGCTGCACTCTCTATGCTGTTCCATTGTTCTATTTGTCTGTCTTGATGCCAGCACCACACTGTCTTGTTTATAGCTTTATATAATTATAATTAGTCTTAAAGTCAGGTGATATAAGTCTGCTAACTTTGTTCTTCTTTTTCTTTCTTTCTTTTTTTTTTTTTTTAAATACTGGAAAGAGGATCTTAACCCTTGACTTGGTGTTATCAGTACCACGCTCAGCCAGTGAGCAAACCGGTCATCCCTATATAGGGATTTGAACCCGTGGCCTTGGTGTTATCAGCACCACACTCTCCCAAGTGAGCCACGGGCCGACCCCCGTTCTTCTTTTTCAAAGTTATTTTGTTTACTCCAGGTCCTTTGCATTTCCAAATGAGTTTTAAAATCAGCTTGTCAATTTCCACAAAAAAGCCTCCTGGGGTTTTGAATGTAATTTCATAGTTCCTTTTTTTTTTTTTTTTCCCTCTGTAATTTCATAGGTCCTTTTTTGTTTCCTTTGAGTTCTGGAAAATGAATATGAAAAATTATAGAAATCATTTGAGCATCCAATAATTGATGCTATTTTCTTCCAGAGAGGATTTATTTTTAACCTTGGCTTGTAGCTGGGGACTCTGGCAATCCTGGATCACCTTAATTGATATGTGGTTGAGACAGTTTAAAATGGATTCAAACACCAAGATCAAGGGTTTGGATCCCCATACTGGCCAGATGCCAAAATAAATAAATAAATCAACAAATAAAATGGATTCAGTCCCCACAAGCGCTGGTCTAGTTCTGTTCCACCCTTTCTTCCGTTTTTTTTTTTTTGCATTTGGCAGGTATGGGGATCTGAACCCTTGACCTTGGTGATGCCCTTTCTTCCAGAAGTAATTCCTCTGAGTTCCAACCCAAAGTATGGCATTTTCATCAGGGTTCCCCCTCCTTGGATGGAAGGAAGGATGGATGAACGGTTGGATGCAGGGATAAAGGGATGGAGGGATGGATGGGACGGATGGGTTGTCTGGGCTTCAGAGAGCTGCACAGCTCCTCAGAGGTACTTGGAGGTCATTAAGGTTCAGGGGAGGCCAAGCAGCTCCACTTGGATCCATTTAAATGTTGGTCCCCATAGGGTTCCTTAGGAAAGAAAACAGTCCACGGCTAAAAATAATCCTGAAGCCTCCGATCTAGTCCAACCTCTGCAACTCACAGACGAAGAAATCAAGGTCCAGGGAGGAGAGGGGCCTTGCCCAGGGTCACATAGCTGGATCGTGGCCAGCCTGAGACTGCGCCACATCTCCTGACTTCCAGACCAGGGGCGCCTCTTCCGCTGGCTCTGCCGTCCACGCCTGGGGCGAGGCTCCATTCTCCTCCTCCTCTTCCTGCAGGGGAAGGAAAAGTTTCTGAGCATCCTGAACAAGTACATGGAGATCCACGGCACTGTGTACTATGAGAGCCAGCGGCCCCCCGAGGTCCCAGCCTTCGTGAAGAACCACGGCCTCTTGCCGCAGCCTGAGTTCCAGCAGCTGCTGCGCAAGGCCAAGGTGAGCCCCCACCCTCACCATCTGCGGGGGTCTCCCCTGCATGCCTGCCAGGCCTGCCATACCACGCATGGCCCTGTCCACGTGTGCACAGCCCCCAGCGTGCCCTGTTGCCCTGAGCCCTATCCCCGCCCTCCTGGGGGCAGCCAGAGCCCAGGAGCAAAGATGGGCGTGACCACAAGGCAGGGGAGGGCCTACAGTGAAAGGAACGTGAGCAGGGCCAGCCGAGCCCCAGCTCAGTGATGGGGAAGAGGAGTTGGGCTGCCCACCTGCCCCCTCTCAGTACCAGTCCAGCCCAGTGGTCTCCTGGGTCAGGCTTCGCTTTGGGAGCCACAGAAGGGGTGGTAGGGCAGGCTGAGAGGGGGGTCCTGGCTGGAGTTCTGATGGGCCAATAGTCTTGACCGAATGCTTCTGGAAGTCCCTGAGCTGTACCCCTGGAGGAGGGTTGGGAGAGTAGCCTTGTGCAGTCAACAACCTGGACAGCCTCACACAGCGGCCCTGGATTCAGAATTGTTTCTGAAGCTCCTTGCAGGGCCAGCCCTGTGAGCACTCCTAGCACAAGTTGCCCAGTAAATGTTTTCAGGATGAGCGAGTGAAGGTTCTCTGAGGTCTGCTGTAGGTGTGGGTCTGCGGCCTTCTAGGATTGAATCTCTTATTCTTCTTTCCCTTGTCCAGAATCAAAGCCTGATAGAACAAGAAAAGGCCATTGATAATACCTAATCAGACACCTTTGTTTCACAAATGGGGAAACTGAGGCCCAGAAAGGGGAAGTGCTTGCCCACGGCACGAGGTGATCTGGGCTGTCTTTACTGCCCCAGCTGCCTCCTGTGAACGTCCCAACCTCTGACCTTGCCCCGGGCTTGCTGGGGCTCCTGGGCTGTCATGGCCCAGCTGTCCCTGCTCATTGCGCCACCTCAACTTCCACAGCTCTTCATAGGGTTTGGCTTCCCCTACGAGGGCCCTGCGCCCCTGGAGGCCATCGCCAACGGCTGTGTCTTCCTGCAGTCCCGCTTCAGCCCACCCCACAGCTCCCTCAATCACGAGTTCTTCCGAGGCAAGCCCACCTCCAGAGAGGTGAGTGGAGAGACCCTGGCTCCAGATCGGGACATTCCAGGACGGGGGATGCCTGCAGCTCCTGGAAGAGGGAAACTGAGGCATGGGGCAAAGGGAGAGATGGGACAGATGGGTGGGGTACTTTCCTAGCCCAGCCAGTAGGCACAGGGAGAAGCTGCCCATCTCTGTGCCCTGGCCAGGTGTTCTCCCAGCATCCCTATGCAGAGAACTTCATTGGCAAGCCCCATGTGTGGACTGTTGACTACAACAACTCAGAGGAGTTTGAAGCAGCCATCAAGGCCATCATGAGAACCCAGGTGAGACTCAGATCCATTCAGGACCAACATTAGCCCATATTGTGGGTCTTCACTATAATTAGATAAAGGTGTCCCTTTGAGCGAATTCAGACTTGCAAGCCTAGGTTGGCGAAAGTGTCCATCCCTTCTCTGGTCAGACACAGCCCTGAGCCAAGGCATGTGGATTAGAGAGTAGAACGTGAACCCCCACTCACCAACTCAGGTGTGTGTGTGGGGGGGTGAGGGGGAAAATGCTTTGTGCAGTGAGCAACCTGCACAACCTTACATGGCAGCCCTGGATCTGGAATCACTCACTGAGCACCTTCAAGGGCCAGGTCCTGTGAGCACTCCTAGCACAAGTTGGTGCTAAGTAAGCCTTTTCAGGATGAATGTCTGGAGGTTCTTTGAACTCTTTTTGCTGTAGGTACGGGTCTATGGCCTTTCAGCAGCACATCTCAAACTATAATCTACATACAGATCATCTAGGGATCTTGTTAAAATGCAGGTTCTGACTCAGCAAGTGTGGGTGGGGCTAAGCGCCTGCATTTCTAAAGAGGTCCGGGCTGGTGCGATGGTACTCACCCACTTTGACTAGAAGGGGGTAGAACTCTGGGTCTTCTTCAGCGAGTGTGTGGGTGGTGTGTAGGTGCATGTGTGGGTAGGGTGAGAGTGAGGGGGCTTGTGCCTGCAAAAACCGGCCTCCTCAGCGGGCACTTTTGTGGCTTCTGATTGTTCCTTGTACTTGGCCGGTCCCTTCACTCTGAGAGGGGTGAGACCCAGTGACTGGCACTCCTCTCACCGTGATCCTTTTGGGCCCACTTCCTGCTGTAGCTCAGACAACAGGCTGAGCAAAAATAACCACCTCTACCCGGTGTCCCCTTCCCTGGCCAACACCGCATCTATGGAGTGTGCCTTTCCTGGCAGGCTATGCTGCATGGGGTGAACCTGTGGGGGGTCTGTGGCAGAACCCTGACTATAGCAGGGGCCACCACAAGTGGGTGACATGATAGCCAAGTTCCTTCTGCAAGAGAGAGCCATGCCCAGGGAGGACACACAGCTGGCCAGCGTGTCTGCTGCCCCAGAAAGCTGGGCAAATTGCCCAGCTCAAGGGCAGAGGCTGGCAGGGACAGATCCCTCTATGGGGTCTGAAGGGCTTAGCTTTGGGCCCAGAATCCTGCCTGGTAGTCCTGACCCTGAGGCAGGGTTGCATTTTTGTAAAACATCCCCCTGCATTCTGTGTCTCAGTCACCCCCACTCAGGACCCAAAGCCTTGGCCTGCCCCCTCAACAAATGGCCCCAGAAAGTCCCGCCCTACACTGGCGTCCCCCCATCCATCCATTTCTCTGCTGATGGAAACGCCGTTGTCCTTCCGTCCTTATGTCTGGGCGTGTTTCTCTAGTGAAAGTGCCAAAAACAAAATTGCTGGGTCAAAGCACACGCCCACCTGTAGTTGTAGCAGACGGAGCGGGTGTCCTGCAAAGTGGCTGGACCCTGGACTCCCCATCAGTGGTGGATGAGTGCCTCTGCGCCCCTCTTGAGCATGTGCTTAAACAAGCCTCCTCCTTTACTGAGTTCCTCCAGGTCAGGGACTGTCTGGATTGGGTTCCTTCAGGAGGTGACCCTGAGCCAGGGGTTTCAGCACAAGTAGTTTTTTTTGGAAGTAATCCCAGGAAGGAAGGGACCAAGTGACAAAGTGACTGGAGCTCACCACCACTGTGGCCTCTGAGAGATGGGGTAGGTCCCATCCCAGAGTTGTCCTCCCTGAGAAGCTGGGACACCTCCAGCACATCCATCAGTGGCTGAGGTCTGCACCTGGGGATGCCGGCTCCCACACTTTTCGCTTGCCACTTGCACAGGCCAGAGAGAGCCCTTAGGGGGACAGTAAGAGGTGACTGAGGGCGGGGCCTCAGCAGCTTCAGCTGCAGCGGCCATTATGTGACTTGGTAATGCTGGGCCCTAGCAACACACTCAGCCTAGCCATGGGCTTGGACGCAGAGGGGAGGGATGAAAAGTCAGCTGAGTGCTGTCCCCTGTCCTGGACAGGGGGCTTAAGTTCTGGCAAGGTCTTGCAGAGCATAAGGTAAATAGGAACGTGGACCTTTGGCCAAGCCCTCGGTAAAGGGCTAGGTATTATATTGTCACCAGTTTACAGGATTAAATGGGGCTACAAGTACCAGTGCCAAAGAGGCCTCCGGTAGGGACCTAAGTGCAAAGGAAGGAAGACTCGGGGTTTACTCTGATTAATTTCACTGCTGGAAACTGACCGACCTGGGCAGCTCTGCATCCCCAATGGAAGCTGTGTGGGGAAGCCCCCAGCAAGGCACATGGGTGAGAAGGACGCTGTGGGAGCTGCCAGAAGGGGGCTCCCACCTCCCCCTCTCCTCTCCCTCCTCCCCGTTTCTCAGCCCACCCCTTCTCCTCTCCCCCTGCAGAAGCAATCCTCCAAGGCCTGCTTGCAGAGGAGCTGGGGCAGGGGTGGGGAGAGCGTTTCCCCATCCCCAGGGCTCAGGTCTGGCCCAACCTCCAAGGTACATTAAGTTAAATGAGCAAGATACTCCACCCTGTGTGTTCCCTGCACAGAGAATAAGGAAGGGAAGCCTGGGGAGTGGGGAAGACTGTGCATGTGAATGTCTTCCTGCAGCCGTGCACAGTTCTGCTTGGACATGGTCGAAATTGATGACGGTGACCACCCTGGGGAAGGGGCTAAGTGTCTGGGGTGGGAGGAAACTTACTTTTCATTATTTTCCCTTTTGAACATCTGTTTAATTTTGTTAATTAGTTAATTAAAAATAGCAATAATAAAAGGATCAAGGAACCAAGCGATTGCAAATCCGACAAGCTGAGATTTGTTGCTTGACCCCAAACCAGCCCAAGGCCCCCTGCCTGCCCCCCCTTCCTCACTGAC